>NC_083657.1:1030466-1097966 GCF_963576545.1 Limanda limanda
CACACACATTCATACAGTGCATCTACTTGCAGCACTTTGTTATTCTATGGGGGGCTATTGAGGGTTCAGCATCTTGCCCAAGGACACTTCGGCATGCAGATGGTTCAGACTGGGGATCGAACCGCCGACCTTCAGGTTGGAGGACGACCACTCTACCCCTCAGCCACAGCCGCCCAAATTAGGTTTACGACCTAAATTTGGACCTAATTAGGAAATTAGGTCCAAATCCTCACGTTCCACCATAAACAAGTATCTGGAGTTTGTTAACTCGTACGTACGTCACAGCCGCGGCCAGATGAAGTATCAGGAGCACATCCACCATCTTTAAAGAGTAAGAACACGATAGTATGGATGATTGTGTTGTAATAATGACGAGCACCTTCCTTCCTCTCCTCCCAGTTCTGACCTGGCTCATTATCCTGATGTCCATGACGCTGACCTCAGTAACTGCTCTCTCCATCTCCGCCATCGCCACCAACGGGAGGGCGACCTCAGGTCAGTCGCCGTTTCCCTCGTGAATACGTAAATGTTCTGAAATCCTCTTGTGTCGGACATTTGGAAAACTACATTTGCTTTTGAATTCAAATTCTTCGATTGAACTTCTTCTCCTTGGCCTCATCTGATACTGATCTCAATTCTCTGAGACATTCCAAACTTTGTGTTTATGATCTTTCTGCCGATGACGCCCTCATGTCTTTGTCGTCCCCTTGTCCAGGTGGTCTCTACGTCCTCATCTCCCGCTCGCTGGGTCCTGAAATCGGCGGACCAGTGGGGGTGCTCTTCTCCTTCGCCAACACGCTGGCGTGTGCGCTCAGCACGGTGGGCTTCGCTGAGGTGGTCGGGGGCCTGCTGCAGGTACTGAAGCTGCTTCAAGCTCTTTCAATCCACTTCTATCAGCGATGAGAATATTAACACACGAACACATTGTGATTGGCGGCTGCAGGAGTTCGGTGCCGTCATGGTCGATTCAGTCAATGACGTCCGTATTGTGGGCGTGGTCACGGTGACGGGGCTGCTGCTCATTTCACTGGCTGGAGTGAAGTGGTCGTCCAAGGTGAGAACATCCGATCACGTCTCAGGTGCTTCACTGTAGTTTGCAGTTTATTAATAACTCGTTTCTCCTCTTCTCTCCAGACCTATATTTTGTTCTTTATATTTGTTTATCTGGTCTCGTTCTCCAACTACTTCGTGGGAACGCTCATTCCTCCCGCTCCAGAGAAACAGGCCAAGGGCATCTTTGGTTACCACGGTGAGTTTAGGCTGCTTTCTTATTATTGTATATTGTTTTATAAGAAGCAAAATCTTAAATTTGATAAATGTTAAAATTTTCTGCAGCTTTATTTTTATTTATCTATTCCTGTCAGTTTTACAATCAGCACATGCGTGATAAATGAAAATGAAATACTACCATGTGAATTCTGATAAAACATATAAATAATATCTGTAAAACACGAGTTTGGGCTTCTGGAATTAGTTGGAAGTATTTTTCACTCATGCCTTGCTCAAATATCAGAAATGAATACAGTATAAACATATACTTGTAATTCTGACTATTTTCTTCTTCATGTCCAGGTGACATCTTGATTTCAAACGTGAAACCATCCTGGCGAGGAGCTGACGCCTCCTTCATCCACATGTTTGCCCTTTTCTTCCCGTCCACCATCGGCGTCCTGTCTGGAGTCAACATGTGCGGAGAACTCAAGGTTCGAGGAACAAGCTTCTTCCAGCTCAGCTGCCAACAACTACAACGTGAATGTTGACCCGGATATCGTTTCCTTTTGCAGGACCCGGCCTCGGCCATCCCTAAAGGAACCATCCTGGGCATTTTCTGGACAACAATCAGCTATTTGGCTATTTCTGCAACTGTTGGTAAGATCGAACTCCTTCAAGGGGTTTGTTTTCATCACGTTCCTTCACGATGAAAGAGCAAGAGTCCAAACTGCAGATTCTGAACTGAGACTTGGTGGAGGGAATGTAGTATACGTCTCGATATAAAGAACCGCTACCCAGGAAATCATCCATTCCAGAGTCCAGAAATATTCCAAACATGAAGTGAACTACACAATGTGTCTGCAGTCGTTCAACAGGATGTAACTCTGTGTTCTGTTAACTTTGAAGCGTGTCACAGTTTTCAGCAGAGTTTTGTGCAGAAGCTTAAAACTAAAACTTGACTAAAGTGACTCTATGATTTCTGGATCTAGCTTCGTGTGTCGTACGAGACGCTTCAGGAGACATCGGTCACGTTCTGTCGGGAAACCTCAGTGAGAGCTGCGTGGGTCTGGGATGTGAGCTCGGCTGGAACTTCACCGGCTGCATGGAGTCGCAGTCATGTGACTATGGTCTGGCCAACAGTTTTAAGGTACCCTTCTGTCTTTTGCCTATAACTTCTGTTCCGTTCCTATTTTCCCTACATGCTAGTGTCTAAAATCTGTCTGTTCATAAACGTTATGGATATCATTCAGGTGCCGGGCCACGTGGCGGGTTTCTACCACCTCAACACCGCCGGCGTCTTTGTAGCCACGCTGTCGTCGGCGCTCGGCTTCCTCGTCTCCGCTCCCAAAATCTTTCAGGTGAGAAACAATAAGATAAATATGGATGATCAGCTTTTGACCATTGTTTTTTCCAAATCGCCCAAACTCACAAGTGTCGTAGCTTGAAATGAACGTTAATACGGTGTTTTACAAATCGATATTTTCCTCTTTTTCTGCCAGTGTCTGTGCAGAGACAACTTGTACCCGTACATTGGATTCTTTGCAAAGGGTTATGGGAAAAACGATGAGCCACTCCGGGCCTACATCCTGTGCTACGTCATTTCCGTGGCGTTCGTCCTCATCGGTGTGTCTCTACTGGACGTAACGGAGGAATGTATTTATGTTATTGACTTATTTAATATCCAGCCTCCCTAACGTGGTTCTCCCTCCGCTGTCGCCGCAGCTGAGCTGAACTCCCTCGCCGTCTTGATCACCAACTTCTTCCTGTGTTGCTACTGCCTCATCAACTTCAGCTGCTTCCACGCCTCCATCACCAACTCCCCCGGTGAGTCGCCATTTATCAATGAGCCGTAAAACCTGCAGGACCTCCATGGGGGCACGACCTCTCGTTGAAGCCCCCTGATGATATGTGAGATGAAATGTTTAAATCCTCCCGTTCTCACTGTCGCCCCCTTCAGGTTGGAGGCCATCGTTTCAGTACTACAGTAAATGGACGGCTTTGTTTGGAGCTGTGATCTCTGTGGTTCTGATGTTCGTGTTCACCTGGTGGGCTGCGCTCATCACCTGCTGTATCATATTCTTCCTGTTCGGATACGTCAGCTACAACAAGCCCGGTGAGCGTGAACCAACAGAAGCTGTGATTTAAGATTTTTGCTGTGTTCTGAAAACAGTTCAAATTTGATTTATTTCGTCTTTTTCTCACTTGTGTGTACTTTATATTCCTCAGCGGTGAACTGGGGATCTTCGGTGCAGGCGGGTTTATACAACACGGCTTTGTCGTACTCTGTCTCTCTGTCGTGTGTCGACGATCACGTCAACAACTTCAGGTGAGCAAACACACAATCCTGTCGTCCTGTGGAAATGGTTCAGATGTTCAAAGGGGATTTCTGATGCTTTGATCTCTGACGTTCATCAGACCCCAGTGTCTGGTCCTGACCGGACCCCCCAACCAGCGCCCTGCACTGGTGGACTTTGTCGGCACCTTCACTAAGAACATAAGCCTCATGATCTGCGGAGACATCATCATGGTCAGTCGTCAGATTCTTTTCTCCTGCAAGAAAATGTTGAAATATTAAATTATGAAATAAGAGAGAGGGATTGTACCTTTGATTCAAAGGACGGTTCCAAGTCTGAACAATCCTTATTTTTTTGGACACAATTCATCTTGGGTATCTTTATCTTGATTTGAAATCGTTTATAGAATGTTCTTATATAACAATGTGCGTGGATCTGTTGCCTTTAGGAGCAGGAACGAGAAACTCGTCCGCAGAACGCCAGCGAGCGTTTGGTGAAGTGGATGAACAAGAGGAAGGTGCGTTCGTTCTACTCGCCCTTCAGTGCCGACTGCCTCAGAGCCGGAGCACGACACCTGCTGCAGGTACAACATTGATTTGACAGATCCAGCAAAACATTGCTTTTATTACACATATTCAAATCATCCAACTACTCACAGTATATATTTTAACCTCTATTTTCCAAAACGTCCGCTGTGTTTTTTGCTCCCATTTGGTTGAAGGCGTCTGGTCTTGGGAAGCTGAAGCCCAACACTCTGGTTCTGGGCTTCAAAAGCAACTGGAGGGAGAGTTCTCCTGAGGGAACCGAGGATTATATCAACACCATAAAGTCAGTGTGATCAATACAATGTTCTCTCTTATGTGAGGAATATGAAATTAGTATTTCTTTTCGGCCTCATATTTAAACTTGAATCTCTTCTTTCTTTTCTTTTCTCAAGTGATACGTTCGACTCCAACCACTGTCTGTGCATCTTGAGGATGATGGACGGGCTGGACGTCTTTGACCAGTTTCATTTCGAAGGTTAGAAATCCAGACTTTCTTCTCATTGTTCCGACACCAAGATATGTTTGTTTAATGTTTAATTTAATACAAACCATCGGTTAATGTCTGTCCTCCAGTGAACCAGGGATTCGAACCTGATGAAAGTGTGGAAAGTAAAGACCAACAGTCTCCTGCTAGAGAATCAGGTGAGAACTTACTGCGCTGTAAAGATTTATGGGTTTTAATCTGTTGCCATGGAAACCTGACGACCAGGTGAACACGTTCAGTAGGTAAAAAGTTTAAGGAAACACATCAGTGCTAATTAGGGGACAAAGGGTTAGAATACAGAGGAGCTGCTGCTTGAACCATCATGGGTTCCAGGCTCGGCTGATTGTCCTGCTCTGTTTCAGTTGAAGACATGTCCACCGCAGGGGACGGAGACCAGGTGAAGACAGTGTTTCAGGACGACCAGGGCAAGAAGACCATCGACGTCTACTGGGTGGCCGATGACGGAGGTAACTGGCACCAGGATTTCTAGAGTTCAGCTTGTATTTTGGCCTCTTATCAATTCATGTGCATATTAAGTTTGCTCCTTCATCGTTGACCACCCCCCCCCCCAGGTCTGACTCTGCTGGTGCCCTACCTGCTCACCAGGAGAAAGCGCTGGCGCCTCTGCAAGGTCAGGGTCTTCATCTTGGGAGACGAGAACAACATGGAGGCCGGACGCAGCGAGTACGTTTCCACGGTTTCACTTTCTTCCATGAGACAAACTCTGAGAGACACCATGTTTCTGATTCTTCTTCCAATTTCCCTGAGCTGCAAAATTCACGTGCTTTGGAATTAAATGTCTATAAAAGATGGAAGCAGTTAGATTTATTCTGGAGTCATTTTTAGAGCTTGAGCGAATCTGTTTGCTGATGAAAATCTGACATTAAAGGATTATTATCTTATCACTGACATATCTTCATCTGCATTTCTGTTTGCTGGTTTGAAAACTATTGTTTTACAAACTCAATAATACAGAATAGATATGCAACATCTTTTACTTTGCATTGAAAGAAAATGTAATATTTTCTAAATCAAACTTCTGTCATTTTGTTTATATTTGTTTGTATTTATAGTTTATAATTAAAGTTTGTATCAAATCATTTATCTTTTAAGTTTCCTAAAACGACATTTTAGGAAAAACCGCTTACTCTTTGTCAGTATATTTACTGGCCGATTTATAAGTATTGATTTTAAGTATTATAAAACAAAGTAGTATTTAGTGTGATACTTTAACTTTTTCAATTGGACATGACAGAACAGTACACAACATAATGTTCAGCATAATGTGATCTCCTCTAACTATTCTGTGTTTTTAGGATGATCTCATTGCTGACGAGGTTCCGTCTGGACTTTCATGACGTCATCGTGATGACAGACACCGAGAAGCCTCCGCACGCCAAGAAGTACGTCACCAGAAACACGTCATTTAACTACGGCTTCTAGTCAGAGAAGACAAATTACATTAAAAACTTGTCACTTCATGCAACATTGGTTGAATAAACTCATCTACATTGTACAATATGTAGAATTAATTTCTGCTTTTCACAGCGAAGTGACGTGTGTCCTGTTTGTCTGTCTGTGCCTCAGCCTGAGTAGGTTCGAGGACAGTGTCGCCCCCTTCAGGCTGCATGATGAACAGCAGCAGGACGTCTCGGTTCAGGAGTTAAGGCAAAGGGCCCCGGGGAAAATATCTGACAAGGAGTATGAGGCCTTCAAGCTTAAGGTGTGTGTCTGTTTGTGTTGTATGTGTGTGTGTGTGTGTGTGTGTGTGTGTGTGTGTGTGTGTGTGTGTGTGTGTGTTTCCCTGTGTTGTGTAACTTATGCTTCTTTCAGACCTGCACAGAACTCTGGACATAGAGATGCTGTATGTGAGTTTGTAAAAGTCAAAGTCAGTTGCTTTGGACAATTTGTGGAACTTTTCCTGCAAGTGTTCCCCTGGTAAAGAGTCCGTAAAATGACTGTGTCCTGCTGCGTCCTTCACGTGTGACGGACAAACTTTGGAGAATGTCCCGACAGGGTCGTCCTTGCTTCAGTGTCGGTCTCTCACTCTGATTTCCTCTCTTCACAGTCTGAGAGAAAAGTGCGACTGAACGAAATCATCCGGAGGAATTCCCAACAGGCCACCCTGGTGCTTGTGTGAGTCCAGTTCACACGTGTGTGTCAACTTCATGCTGTTTGGTTAAGTTCCTACAGAGGAGAGATTAGTTATCATCATATTATATATTAATAGTCATGTGCTTCGACCTTAATCGTGAAATGTCCATTTGATTCTAGGCACTATGACACTATCTTGAAATGCAAAATGGAAAAGAATCTTAATTTTTTCACTTTATGACCCAATTCTCTTCCATGAGTTCATTTATTTTGAAAGTTTTTAAAGAGTAAATTGCTGCACAACAAGAAAACTCTGCAGATCCTCTGAGTCCTGATTGTCTCTGGTCTGTCCAGGAGCCTCCCGGTGCCACAGAGGGAATGTCCCTCAGCTCTCTACATGTCCTGGCTGGACACGCTGACCTGCGGCCTGCACTGTCCCGCAGTCCTCATACGAGGAAACCAGCAGAACGTCCTCTCGTTCAACTGCCAGTGAACAAGGAGTCAGAGGGATGGACGACTCTCTCCGAGGCCGAGAGTTTGAGATACACGAAGAATAACGAACAAAGGCCTGTGAGCAGAAGGAAGAACTCACACCAGGGATTCATGTCTTTAAAGATAAGCTGAGAAACGGGTGCCAAGGATGAGTTCACACAGCTACCAGCCTGTGAGCATGAGGAACACACAACACTCATGGGAGCACAAAGTCCTTGTGAAGCCAAATTTAAACTCAATACATCCATATTTTTTATTTGAATCTGCTCCAAATTGCAACCGAAGATTCACGAGGTCCTTGAATTCTTCTCTGAGAAATCAACAAAAATGAAAAACACTCGATGTTGCGATGGAACGAGAAAGTGATCGCCTGATCCGTATCTGCAAAAACAAACAAACAAACAAACAAACAAACAAACAAACAAACAAACAAACATATCACGGATCATGAGGTGATGTTAGAGCAGCACTACATATCCTCTACAGAGCAACAGCGCCCCCTGCAGCCACATGTGGTGAATAACTCTGTTTGGCTCCAAGTGATTTTCATGTTGAGGGAAAACAAAGCTTATCAATGTGTCCTCTGTCGTGTGTGTCCTCTGGATATTACCCATGATCCTCTGCTTCCTGAACCTGAAGAGCTGCTGCTGTTACAAATCCACTAAATTCTTCATATTCTCACAGTTTCCTGCTGAATCTTGGAGATAAACTCTGGTTGTTAATAACTTCAGAGTGTTTCTAGCTGATCTCAGTTCAGCTTCACTCTTCAGCTGTAGCTGCTTGAGACAGGTTGTGACTCTCAGTCAGTTCTTCTCTCAGGAGATGGAACCCACTCACCAGGGGGGGGGGGGGGGACCCACTCAGCAGAGTCACAGAGAACACACATCAGACTCACTTTCAGGTGAAAAGTGTCTCAGTGATGTTTCACCCTCAGAGCTGACGGATCCGATAACAAGTCTGAGTTCACACCTCGTATTAAAATTCATCTGCTGTGATCAGATCTCACTTCCCGTTGCTACATGCAAATAAACACGCACATCATTTCTGTTCGCAGGCAACAAATGATGTTGTGTTTCCACTTGGACTGAACTGACATGTCCCTAAAGAAAATATAAATGTGTTTGATTCATCCAGGTTCTGAGATGATCACTGAACAGATCATTTCTTGTTCGATGTTTGTGAGACACAGATATAAAATTCAGTCTGTTTTTCTCCACAGGCCATAAAGTTTAATTGTGTTGTTTAATACGTATTTATTGAAGCTTCTGTATCTTAAGCTTGTGTTGTGTTAGTCACCAGGTTATGAAATGAAGATTGAAGAAAATTAAGCAAAAAACTAATCTTAAATTATTAAAAATCAAACATAAGTAAACAAACTTGAAAAATAGAAATGAGCCCCTTGAATGACAGTGATCAAGTATTTTTATTTTCTCTTAAAAGTAAAAGTATTTCTGACCGTCCTCTTTCTGACAAAGTGGAATTTTGACAAATGTACAAATGTAATTTTATGTGTATATTTTTTTGAAATAAAATGTCTCTGCTTGTCGGCTGCTGAACAGGAAACAGTTTTCCACATTTGTTTATGACTTTCTGTTACATCATGGAAATGATGTCCTCATCGTCACTGGATCCTTTTCTCACTAAGGTCCTTCTCCTCCATATTTTAATATTCAAATAATGAAATATGAGTGACGCTGCTGAGGAAGGAAAGGAATTGTAGGTGTATACACAACTTAATTAATCAGCTGATTTCTAGAACATTATTTGTTTTACAGACGCAATAAAACATTTAGACAAAATCAAACTGTAATATGTATAAATATGTGGTAAATGTAAAAATCTAAATTCATCTAAACGTAAACTTGAGTGTTGAAAAAAGATAAACTTATAAAACAACACGTATGAGTATATGGTAAATATTGAATGTAGTGAGCTTGTGTTTTTATTAGGGCTGTCAATAGATTAAAAAAAATTAACTAATTAATCTCACATTTTGAAATTCATTAATCTAGATTAATCGCGATTAAAAGTTTGTTTTTCTTCTAAAGACTAAATCTTATAAATTAACGAGTAATCACTTCAGACTGTATTTTACACAACGTTGTGTTTTCAAAGAGGCTCAGGCCTATAACACCTACCTATAAAGTGGTTAAATATCATGTATGATAAATTGTGTAACAACATTTTTTTAAAAACCAGCTGAAAATATTCCCAATGTCCTTGGAAACAATGAAACTGCTTCTTTCTTCATTGAAACATCCAGATTAGTAAAAGGTAAAAAAAGAGGTGTATTTGAGACACCATTGGTACTGTCATCTTTAACATTGAACAACACACACAACAGCATAACAAGTGGCCTTGGTAAACTGACCTGACATTCAAATCTCTCATGTTAAAGTTCAAAACTAGTGCAAACAAACATGGAAAACAGGAAGATCTCTGCTACTTCACAGGTCCCACCGTATGCCCATTTTACCACAGTTGATCTGGTTCCTTGGGGTCTTAATGAAATGTCTGGAACATATTTCGATCAAACTACCACAAGGATCATTTAAAACAGCGCCTTGTTACCCTGTCTCAAACAGCCCTCCTCAGAGTGACCTGTTTTGAGTTCTGGAGACGAAGATACAATCTTGTAACCATATCGTTTTGAACCAGAGTCAGGTGGACCGAAGCCTGGCTGCTAGAGCCCCAGCTCCCCAGCGCAGACCCGCAGTGGGAGCAGGAGCAGCTCCCACTGCCCATAGCTCCGGTTAGCAGCCCGGTTAGCGCCGCGCAGACGAACATGCGCACACACACAAACACACACAATTCCGAGGAAGATAAAAAAGTGCACATGAGAGGACGGATAGAGTGGAGTTGCCTGCCTGGTTCAAGTAGCTTCTCCAACTTCTCCAGTTCAGCCAGCTCCGGTGAAATCCACATGGAGATGTTGGTCTTGTGCTGAGTCAGGGCGGCAGACGGGACTTATCTTTTGACGGGCTGTGTTTGAAGTGCGTCGAGGAATTCCTTCGCACCGCTGTATAACGCGACTTTTTTACTTCCAACGCAAAATATCTAGTTTTCCATACATTGTCAATAAAATGAGCTGTGACACGCAGGTGATGTCATGGCTGACTGACGTCCAGTGGTCACCGGTGAGGGAGACGCTGGCAGCTCGCTCGAGGAGCTGAATTTTCTTCCGCACACCGGAAGTAAACAAAGTTGCGTTAACTGTTAAAATATTTTATCGCATTAATCTCGGGCACAATAATCTCATAGATTAACGCGTTAATTTTGACAGCCCTAGTTTTTATATTTACTCATTATACCGTAACGAGTCTGTACATTACTTTCTGTAATACTGGGAGTTTGAGTGTCACTGCACACTGTGCGATGACGAGCACTGAATATGAATGTTCCATCTAAATTTTAAATTGCAGTCGACTCAGAGGTCAGAGGTCAGCAGGTCGGCAGGTCGGAGCTCATCGTCCTTCCTCTAGTTCTCCGGTGACTCTTCACCTTCACCAGGTGCAACAGGACAGAGACCATTTTACATTCGTGTTGACGTGTGGGTTTTGACATTTTCTCTCATTGCAAATGTTCCTGTTCAGTAACAACTTTTGTTCTAATATATGAACACAAAGGGAAGATTTTAAAGTAAGAGTGTGAAATAGAAAATGGACACGTTTTGTATTTAGATTGTTTAAACACTCGGGAATTTTACATTTCCAATTATTGCTTCTACCCCTGAATTTACAACAATATTAGTTCCAGAAACCAAGATGAATAAAAACCACGTGAGGCGAAAGTAACTGAGAACTTTGAGCCAGGTCCCCCCCACCCCCTCCCCTGTTTGTTTTCACAACATGCAAATCACATCTGTTATATTTGCTTTTCAAATGAGGCCCTGAGGATAATACCAGAGGTGAGTGTGAGTTTAGAGCTGCTTCAGCACCGAGAGAAGAATCCACCAGTAAGTAAAACACTTTATTTACATATACAAGGCAAATATTTATTGCCTTTAACATGTGTGCTACTGTAATAGCAATTAGATGAACAATGTAAGAATACGAACACACGTATTTACTTGATTTAATTAAGTCTAATTGAACCTTTTAAGATGGTTGAAGATGATAAAACAAATATTAGAAAGTGTTGTCTGATTGTTTTCTGCTCCACAAAC
The DNA here is from genome assembly GCF_963576545.1 of Limanda limanda. Taxonomy (NCBI): domain Eukaryota; kingdom Metazoa; phylum Chordata; class Actinopteri; order Pleuronectiformes; family Pleuronectidae; genus Limanda; species Limanda limanda. The sequence continues at coordinate 1,041,753 of NC_083657.1, forward strand.
AAAGACACAGTTTGTGTTGAGTTCAGGTTTGAGATGAACGACACTGTGTAGACGTCTGTTTGAAATCTTTCATCTGACCTGACGCTGTTTGTCTTATTTTGTGTTTCACTTGTGATTGACAGACATCGAACGCACAACATTGAAATCTTCCAGACAGGAGCACAAATTTCAGGTTTTTGTTTTGCACATATTTTTTAATTTGTCTTTTACTGAAATGAAAAATGTTCAAGGTGAAATGAAGTGTTCAAGTTACAAACTATTTCTGAGTTTGTAGAGTTATTTCCAGTTGGTTTGTTGATGCAAGTTCTGGTGCAAATCATGTTTTACATAAAATAGATTAAAGATCCCGTTTGTTTTTCATCAGACTGAAACAATCTGTCGTCCAACGCAGTGAAGATGCAGTGGAATCTGTTTCTGCTCATTCTGACGGGTAAGTGTGTGAAGTCCTCAGCTCGACAAATCCACAACACAACTTCATCTGTATTAGTTTAACAGTTTGACCCCGGACTGTACAGAAAGATGGACGCCATGACTGCTCCGTAAAACTGAAGCCGAAGCCCCCTGGTGGCGGGCTGCAGTATAGGTCTTAACCCCTGACTCTTCTAAAGATGTTTTTTCCAAACACACTGATGTTAAAAGTTTGTCCTGTAACTTAGATTTAATTATTTAAGTCTATGAATTAAAGCGGTTGTTCCATGACCGCACTCCGACTTCAGTAGAAGTCCATGACTGGAGGAAGTGAGATGTTGCAAGTGATACTCGTGATGAAGATTTGGGCTTTTTATCAGCATCAATACTGAATAATGATTTCTTCTATTTCTAGGTCAGTGTTTTTTCGTCATTTGTCACAAGCCTAACAGTAAGTACAGGATAAGGATTTTGTTTTTTAATCTGCTTTTCTGACAAATCAATCTTTCAGGTTTTCAGACATCTTTCTTTTATCTTTTATATTTCCACCATACGAACTAAACGATGATTGTTCGGCCTCGGTGGAGGCAGTGGTGTATAAAGTACTTTAAAACCATACTTGAGTAAAAGTACAGATATCCTGAAAGTGACTCCGCTAAAAGTAAAAGTCACCTTTAAGAAAATGACTTGAGTAAAAGTCTTAAAGTCGCTCAGATTAAATGTACTTAAGTATCAAAAGTAAAAGTACAAGCACCAAACTTAATGATGCAAAGTGCTTTTTATATTCTATACAGACACAAAACAATCCAAAATATTTCTCTTCAGGATTTATTTCTACTGACTGAAAAATTATAGCATCAATATGCATATAATGTATAATTTTACAAATTTGGAAGCCCAGATGCTGAGGTTCAAATAGTAATGGACTAGTGCATCTGAACTTCTAGGGACAACAAAGAATAAACAAAACAGAATAAACAAGTGTCTCTTGTGTCTGCATCTAAGAACAATAAACCAAAGTATAACCACTAAGTAATTAATTATGTGAATATCAGTAAACTTGGACCTTTCATCAGCAGCAGGAATGATACACAATGCTTCTTATGATAACTCAGCAAAGGGAAACAAGTTCTAGACAAACAAAATATGATAGTTTCTCTTTTGTTAGTACAGTACAGTAAGTACAGTAACGAAGTATTTGTACTTAGTTACATCCCACCACTGGGTGGAGGGATGCACTCCAGGATCATTCCATTTGTTCCTTTAGGTTTTTACAGATGTATGTACACACTGAATCTCTGTCAGTGGTAAATATATGAACTCCTTCGAGGAATATGTGCGGAGCCTCTCACTCGGACATTTGCTTTCTCTGGATAATATCCAGAGATGATCCTGTGTTCATTTCTTGTCTGGAAACGGCTTAACACTATTAAATTAGTAATGATTTTCTAAGTAGACTGTCAGACGTTCTGGTTTAGGCTCAAAAAGTCCAAGCAGCTACTTCAGTGTTGAACTTCTTAATATTATTATGATGCTTTTTATCGGAGGCCATGATGAGCAAATCACTGTGTTTGTTCATGACAGATCAAATGAAGCTGATCAAAGAACAGAAGACCTGGGAGGAGGCCTTGGATTACTGCAGAGAGAAGCACCATGACCTGGTCTCCATCACCGATCAGAAACAGCAGGAATGGGTCCAACAGAGAGTCGGGGAGGCCAAGACTGACTTCATCTGGCTGGGGCTGCGCTACACCTGCACCCTGGGCATCTGGTTCTGGGTCAATGGTGAGGTCCTCAACCTCGACAACTGGAATTCAACACCAAGTATTAACTGTAACTTTGCAGCAGCCATGCAGAAAGTAGAACCCTATAAGTGGGTCGAAAAGATGGATAATGAGACGTTTAGCTTCATTTGTGTCAAATAGAAAGTGTTCAACCCACCTGAATGCAGTGGGGACACTTTTCATATATCTGGGCTTTTTTTTTCTTTGCTACAATACTGTTTATGCACATATATACACATTGAACAGCAACATGACAAACGTAGAAATTGCTAACAGACATTTGTTTGTGACAGTTTGTAATTCTCAGTCATTTTTATCAGTCCACTTTTCTCCACAGGCCATAAAGTTTAATTGTGTTGTTTAATACACCTTTATTGAAGCTTCTGTATCTTAAGCTTGTGTTGTGTTAGTCACCAGGTTATAGAATGAGATTGTAGAAAAATTAAGCAAAAAACTAATCTTAAATTATTAAAAATCAAACATAAGTAAACAAACTTGAAAAGTGGAAATGAGCCCCTTGAATGACAGTGATCAAGTCTTTTTATTTTCTCTTAAAAGTAAAAGTATTTCTGATCGTCCTCTTTCTGACAAACTGCAATTTTGACAAATGTACAAATGTAATTTTATTGAAATAAAATGTCTCTGCTTGTCGGCTGCTGAACAGGAAACAGTTTTCTTTTTTATTTTGTTTATGACTTTCTGTTACTCCATGGAAATGATGTCCTCATCGTCACTGGATCCTTTTCTCACTGAGGTCCTTCTCCTCCATATTTTAATATTCAAATGATGATATATTTGCGACTACAATAAACAAGTCATGGGAGTGAAGCTGCTGAGGAAGGAAAGGAATTGTATCTGTATACACAACTTTATTAATCAGCTGATTTCTAGAACATTATTTGTTTTACAGATGCAATGAAACATTTAGACAAAATCAAACCGTAATATGTATAAATATGTGGTAAATGTAAAAATCTAACTTTATCTAAATGTAAACTTGAATGTTGAAAAAAGACAAACTTATAAAACAACACGTACGAGTATGTGGTAAATATTGAATGTAGTGAGCTTGTGTTTTTATATTTACTCATTTTACTGTAACGAGTCTGTACATTACTTTCTGTATTACTGGGAGTTTGAGTGTCACTGCACACTGTGCGATGACGAGCACTGAATATGAATGTTCCATCTAAATATTAAATTGCAGTCGACTCAGAGGTCAGCAGGTCGGCAGGTCAGCAGGTCGGCTCATCGTCCTTCCTCTAGTTCTCCGGTGACTCTTCACCTTCACCAGGTGCAACAGGACAGAGACCATTTTACATTTGTGTTGACGTGTGGGTTTTGACATTTTCTCTCATTGCAAATGTTCCTGTTCAGAAACAACTTCTGTTCTAATATATGAACACAAAGGGAAGATTTTAAAGTCAGAGTGTGAAATAGAAAATTGACTCTTTTTGTATTTAGATTGTCTAAACACTTGGGAATTTTACATTTCCAATTATTGCTTCTACCCCTGAATTTACAACAATATTAGTTCCAGAAACTGAGATGAATAAAACCACGTGAGGCAAAGTTAACTGAGAACTTTGATCCAGCCCCCCCCCCGTGTTTGTTGTCACAACATGTAAATAACATCTGTTATATTTGCTTTTCAAATGAGGCTCTGAGGATAATATGAGAGGTGAGTGTGAGCTTAGAGCTGCTTCACTGAGACGAGCCGTCAGCACCGAGAGGAGAAACCACCGGTAAGTAAAACACTTTTATTTACATATACAAATACAAATATTTATTGCATTTAACATGTGTTATACTGTAATAGCAATTAGATAAACAATCTAAGAACACACACACGTATATGGGCCATTCTACCGAAATTGGTGCAAAGTCAGGCTGGAAATATTTTTAAATTTTGTATGTTTTATTCCCAAAACTTTTTCCGTATATATATTGTACCATATCTAAAGTACACATATCTAATAAAAGAACCGTCAATTTTTATGTTGTATTTTCAGACTGTGTTGGAATGTTTTTCCTCTCCCAAAAATTGTCACTACCGAAACATAGTAATAAACTATAGTAAAAAAGTATTATTATTAACCTGTTAAAATTGTGTTTCCTTCCTTTCTCTGAAGAGTATTTTTAAAAATATTTCTTGAAGGTTTTCACAATTGAATCAATAAAAATGAAATTTTTACCAAATTTCAAAGTTCAATTTATACAATTCATCAAAATCTAAATGCATAATACTGATCATATTGATTCCAGAGTTGATGATTGATGAAATTGAACATACATTAAACCAATCAGTATCAAAAAATTTTAGTTGATAACTCAATATACTTTATTTTTTACAAAACATCCACTGTTTTGGTAGTGACTGCACTGATTTTGGAGTGACTACAGTATTTTGTTTGCAAGGTTGTATCATATTTCCTCATCCTTATTGCTTAATCTTAACTCATAACATGCTATAGGTTGGGAATATTAAAAACACAAATGTTCTGTGGTCAATAGAATAATTTGATTCTTGAGGACATAACAATAGTTCGTCCAGAACCATTTAAAGTACAAACATTACCCAAGTGGGTTCAGTAAAATAGAAGAAAACATTGACAAATAACTGATATTATGTTGTACTGTATGTTTAAGGGGGTTTAGTGTCAGACACCATCACAAATCCATTCACAAATTTTAACTTTTCACATACTGCGGTGAACACTTTTGGGGTGATCTGGACACGCCTCTGTGTGATGTTTTCTAGTGGAGGGATTAAGGTGACGACCTTGTCCACTGTGGACCAGATCTTGTCCTCTAGTCGTGGCCAATAAAAGCGGTTTCGCCCAATGTTGTGTGTGAATTTTGATCATAGAATTGGAAAAATTGAATAATGGATATGTCAAAATAGTCCTGTGAGCAGTTTGCAGCATTAAAGTATTTGTGCAGAACTAGCATCTCGTGAGTTGGCTAATTGCAGCAGTGAGATCAGACTGTTGAATAATGTAAAGTTAAACTAGGCCTGAAGTTGGAACTTTACCATATGTTTCGGTAGTGACTGTTTCGGTATTGACAATTATAGCTAACTTTGAGCATAACTAAAGAATGCTAGCAAGCACATGGCTAGTATACACATCTTTGAAGAGGTGTACACACATAAAAACATAATACTTTGCATAAAACCCCCAAAAAGTTTACTTAATTGAAGAGAATATGTGTTCGGTAGTGACAATTCTTAAGGTTACACGCTGATTTTCAGACTTTGGAACACATTTATATCAAATTAATGGTAAGCAGGATTTAGCTGTTTACCATTCAGCCATGAGGGACAGGGATGCAAAAATGCAGGGGTGTGGCTAAAAACCAGGCTCAGCCAATGGACTAAAACTCTTGTGTTCGGTAGTGACATGAAAACTGGGGACATGATTTTTTGAGTATAGTTTTTTAATTTAAAAATTAAACCCACCATAAATCTAAATCTTCCAAGTTCTGTTTAAACTTAATCATAAAGATCTTTGAAATAAGATCATTGAAAAAAATCTAAAAAATTGATAAAGTGTTATTTACAGATATTGAAATTTAGATGTCAGGGTGAGGGACAGCTACTTCCCAATAGAAAGTACCCTATAAATGATGATTTTGTATATATTTAGCTTATCCCTATCTCATTTAATGTCTTGGGTTTAAATAGACCATAACATATTCTTAGTAAATATCTATGTCTGAATACTTAATTGTTTTGTTAATAGTTCGGTAGAATGGCCCATATACTTGATTTAATAATGTCTAATTGCAGCTTTTACAAGGGTTGAAGATGATAAAACAAATATCAGAAAGTGTTGTCTGATTGTTTTCTGCTCCACAAACAAAGACACAGTTTGTGTTGAGTTCAGGTTTGAGATGAACGACACTGTGTAGACGTCTGTTTGAAATCTTTCAGCTAACTTGACGCTGTTTGTCTTATTTTGTGTTTCACTTGTGATTGACAGACATCGAACGCACAACATTGAAATCTTCCAGACAGGAGCACAAATTTCAGGTTGTTGTTTTGCACATATTTTTTAATTTGTATTTTACTGAAATGAAAAATGTTCAAGGTGAAATGAAGTGTTCAAGTTACAAACTATTTCTAAGTTTGCAGATTTATTTCCAGTTGGTTTGTTGATGCAAGTTCTGGTGCAAAACCTTTTTTACATAAAATAGATTAAAGATCCCGTTTGTTTTTCATCAGACTGAAACAATCTGTCGTCCAACGCAGTGAAGATGCAGTGGAATCTGTTTCTGCTCATTCTGACGGGTAAGTGTGTCGTCTCCTCAGCTCGACAAATCCACAACACAACTTCATCTGTATTAGTTTAACAGTTTGACCCCTGGACTCTACAGAAAGATGGACGCCATGACTGCTCCGTAAAACTGAAGCCGAAGCCCCCTGGTGGCGGGCTGCAGTATAGGTCTTAAACCCTGACTCTTCTAAAGATGTTTCTGTCCTTTAACATCAGTGTGTCTTTTCCAAACACACTGATGTTAAAAGTTTGTCCTGTAACTTAGATTTAATTATTGAAGTCTATGAATTAAAGCAGTTGTTCCATGACCGCACTCCGACTTCAGTAGAAGTCCATGACTGGAGGAAGTGAGATGTTGCAAGTGATACTCGTGATGAAGATTTGGGCTTTTTATCACCATCAATACTGAATAATGTTTTCTTCTATTTGTAGGTCAGTGTTTTTTCGTCATGTGTCACCTCTATCAATACCACTTTATTAAGGAGAAAAAGAACTGGTGGAAAGCTAAGAAATACTGTAAAAATCACTATACAGACCTCGCCACAGTGTATAACATGACAGACGTGACACGCATGCAGCAACTCTCTGAAGACAGAGCCTGGATCGGACTGAAAAGCAAACAAAACAAAACCACCTGGAAGTGGTCAGATGGGAGCAGTTCAAATTTCAGACTTAACACTGTTGGTAAAGTGTATCAACGTAAATGTGTTTCGACTGAGTCAGGAAATTGGAGCTCTGAACGCTGTAATGTGGAAAAATCCTTCTTCTGCCATGAGGGTGAGTGGAGAATTTGTTCGTGTCTCTGTTTATTTGTTAAATGGATTAAAATAATTTACTTAACTGATTTTCCACATAAGTACTAGATAAGGATTTTTTTTTTTTTTCTGCTTTTCTGACAAATTAATCTTTCAGGTTTTCAGACATCTTCTATATTTCCACCATAAGAACGAAACGATGATGCGTAGGATTGTTCGGCCTCTCTCTGGATAATATTTCTGGAAGCGGCTTAAAACTATTAAATTAGCAATTATTTTTAAAGTAGACTGTCAGACGTTCTGGTTTAGGGTTAGCAGCCACTTCAGTGTTGAACTTCTTAATATTATTATGATGCTTTTAATCGGAGGCCATGATGAGCAAATCCCTGTTTGTTCATGACAGATCAAATGAAGCTGATCAAAAAGAAGAAGACCTGGGAGGAGGCCTTGGATTACTGCAGAGAGAATCACCATGACCTGGTCTCCATCACCGATCAGACACAGCAGGAATGGGTCCAAGAGGAAGTCAAGAAGGCCGGGGGGAGACCTAAGGGCATCACTGAGTTCATCTGGCTGGGGCTGCGCTACACCTGCACCCTGGACATCTGGTTCTGGGTCAATGGTGAAGTACTCAACCTCGACAACTGGAATTCAACACCAAGTCCTGACTGTTACTCTGCAGCAGCCATGCAGACCAGAGGTCATAAGTGGGTCAAAAAGCCGGATGATAAGAAGTTTAACTTCATTTGTGTCAATTATTAAGTCTTCAACCCACCTGAACGCAGTGGGGACACTTTTCATATATCTGGGGCTTTTCTTTCTTTGCTACAATACTGTTTATGCACATTCTGCTCTCTGGGTTTATTGAACAGCAACATGACAAATGTAGAAATTACAAACAGACATTTGTTTGCTTCTATATATTTCCAAAAAAAAAAATTGAATCTTTCGTTAACATCTGGTGATGGTTTTAAAATGTGTGAGACCGTATTTTATTTACTCTGATATTAATAATATGTATTTCTCCAAGTTCATGTGAATTGATAATCGTCTTTTGGGATAAACCATGATCCTCTCTTACATAAGGTGTGAAAGAGCTGAATGTTGTGATGGGATTTGTTGAGATATCTATGTTTTGTTCTCTATCTTATGACTATATTTTACTATATTTTACCTACATTTATATCCTGTGAATCAATATTAGCTGTATAGTCTATAGAATCAATAATACTACAACTGTTTCTTTTCATTGGAATGATGTATAACTTTTTGACTCAGACGCAGGGTCAGACACAGAGCACAACCACACAGAGCACAGGAGAGAGGACGTGCCAGAACTAATACAATGAAGTACTTCATGAAATATTGTGAGAAAAAGGTATGAAAACCTCCTCTAAGTCTAATCTGTTGTGTCTCTCCGCTGTGGCAGACTCCCTGTTTGCCAAGGACACAGTAGTGGGACACTTGGTCCGATTGGATTTTCTCTCACAAGTGATGTGCTTGCAAAAAACTGCACTTTGAGGAGACAGTAAACATCTGGCCAATTGCTGATTTCCCTCAAAGAAAGAACCGCCTCTGTGTTGCACCCTGTGTCTTGATAAATACTGTGGACTTAGGATGAGGGGGGGCGCTTCTTCTGGACATGATCCAGTGAACCTGGTGACGTGTCCAGCAGAACCACAGAGACTCTCTGTAAGTATTGTTCTTATGCAATAAACTTATTACTGTGAAACTTTTGAACATTGAACTTGTCTAAATTATTAACCTTTCCCATTTGAACCTCGAATCTCCAAACACGCTGTCCGGTCCGGATGGGACCGGACTCAACAGATTCTACAATAAAATTAAATCAGGTTAGTTTATTTAAAATATCTTGATTGTCCTGAAACCTTTGACTCAGCTTGAGAGTTTTCTTCCACAGTTTCTTAATCTTTATTAAAGTAGAAAACAAAGACTGCGTTTGATTTCACTTGGTTTGTTCAACGTCAATAAAGAGCTTGTGAAAATGTGCTGAGTGAGTCGTGGTTTATTCTTTTAATCTAAATCTGGATCTAGTGAGTTTAAATATTAAATACAGCAGATATAAAAATGTAAATTTGTTTCCTGTTGACCCTTCTAGTTTTCTCTATGTGCACTGGCGTCCTACTTCATTGTATAAAATAGTTTTCCTTCGTCTTTTAAATTAATTGTTATTAGAAAATAAATCGTGGATATTTTGTTTCTGTTGAATGAACAGACAAAACTGACTTTCTACAATATCACATCCTGGCAAAAGACACAAATGAATAAACTGAAAGGTATTGCATTCCATTGTAAGTGACGCATCATCTGTGAACACCAGGGGGCGCTCCGGGTGACACTTTCTCTCTCTCGTCAAATAGTGACTGAACTGAACACTGGATATTACCCATGATCCTCTGCTTCCTGACCCTGAAGAGCTGCAGCTGGAACAAATCCACCAAACTGTTCAGAATCCTTCATATTAAAGTTTCCTGCTGAATATTGGAGATGAAATCTGTTTTTTAATAACTTGTGAGTGTTTCTAACTGATCTCAGTTCAGCTTCACTCTTCAGCTGCAGCTGCTTGAGACAGTTTGTGATTCTCAGTCAATTTCTAAAATGCATCAGTCCGTTTTTTCTCCACAGGCCATAAAGTTTAATTGTGTTGTTTAATACGTATTTATTGAAGCTTCTGTATCTTAAGCTTGTGTTGTGTTAGTCACCAGGTTATAGAATGAAGATGTAATTTTATGTGTATATTTTTTTGCAATAAAATGTCTCTGCTTGTCGGCTGCTGAACAGGAAACAGTTTCCACATTTGTTTATGCCTTTCTGTTACATCATGGAAATGATGTCCTCATCGTCACTGGATCCTTTTCTCACTAGCGTCCTTCTCCTCCATATTTTAATATTCAAATGATGATATATTTGCGACAACAATACACAAGTCATCAGAGTGACGCTGCTGAGGAAGGAAAGGAATTGTAGGTGTAACTTTATTAATCAGCTGATTTCTAGAACATTATTTGTTTTACAGATGTAATGAAACATTTAGACAAAATCAAACCGTGATATGACCAGAGGTGTCAAAAGTATTCACATTCATTACTCAAGTAGAAGTATAGATACTAGGGTTTAAAAGGACTTCTGTAGAAGTTGAAGTATCAACTCAAGCTTTTTACTTAAGTAAAAGTGTAAAAGTACTGGTTTCAAAACTACTTAAGGTATAAAAGTAAAAGTAATGTCAGGGGAATTTTTTTTCCATTAAGGACAAACTCTTAAGCCGCGTCTCAGGGGCCTATAGTGCACTCCCCCACCTCCTCTTAAAAAAACATTTTTCTAAAAGCCATTATGACTATAATGTTATATTAAAATGTTATGTTGAAAAATCCGCTGCGTGCGCCACATTGTGTGTTTTTGAACGATGACAAACTATAGGCTATTTTTAAAATGTAAGGAGTAGAAAGTAAAAAGTCATCTGAAAAATAAATACTCCAGTAAAGTAGATACCCAAAATGTCTACTTAAGTAAGGTAACGAAGTATATGTACTTTGTTACTTGACACCTCTGGATATGACGAGCACTGAATATGAATGTTCCATCTAAATATTAAATTGCAGTCGACTCAGAGGTCAGAGGTCAGCAGGTCAGCAGGTCGGCTCATCGTCCTTCCTCTAGTTCTCCGGTGACTCTTCAACAGGACAGAGACCATTTTACATTCGTGTTGACGTGTTTGTTTTGACATTTTCTCTCATTTCAAATGTTCCTGTTCAGTAACAACTTTTGTTCTAATATATGAACACAAAGGGAAGATTTTAAAGGGCCCATATTATGAAAATTCCACTGTTGTTGTGCTTCTACACGTTAATGTGGGTATCTGTCATGTCTACCGTCCCAAAGAGTGTGCAATAGAAAGTGTAAACGTTTTGTATTTAGATTGTTTTAACACTTCTTTCCAATAATGAAGAGCAAAGAAAAGGGATCAGATGTGACATATGAATGATTTAAAAACATATACACGTTTTGAGGACGTGTGTAACGGCGTCAGCGACTCGGTTCCTTCTTTACCCAATTCCAACCTGAGACAGTGGGAATTTTACATTCACAATTATTGCTTCACCCCCCGAATTTACAACAATATTAGTTCAAGAAACCAAGATGAATAAAAACCACGTGAGGCAAAGGTAACTGAGGACTTTGAGCCAGCCCCCCCCCCCCCCTCCTCCCTGTTTGTTTTCACAACATGTAAATACATCTGTAATATTTGCTTTTCAAATGAGGCTCTGAGGATAATACCAGAGGTGAGTGTGAGTTTGGAGCAGCTTCACTGAGACGAGCCGTCAGCACCGAGAGAAGAATCCACCGGTAAGTAAAACACTTTTCATATTTATAGAATATAACATGTGTTATACTGTAATAGAAATGAGATAAACAATGTAAGAACACACACACGTATGATTTAATAATGTCTAATTGCAGCTTTTATAAGGGTTGAAGATGATAAAATAAATATCAGAAAGTGTTGTCTTATTGTTTTCTGCTCCACAAACAAAGACACAGTTTGTGTTGAGTTCAGGTTTGAGATGAACGACACTGTGTAGACGTCTGTTTGAAATCTTTCATCTGACCTGACGCTGTTTGTCTTATTTTGTGTTTCACTTGTGATCGACAGACATCGAACGCACAACTTTGAAATCTTCCAGACAGGAGCACAAAATTGTATTTTACTGAAATGAAAAATGTTCACGGTGACATGAACTGTTCAAGTTACAAACTATTTGTGGGTTTGTAGAGTTATTTCCAGTCGGTTGATGCAAGTTTTGGTGCAAATCATGTTTTACATAAAATAGATTAAAGATCACGTTTGTTTCTCAGCAGACTGAAACAATCTGTCGTCCAACGCAATGAAGATGCAGTGGAATCTGTTTCTGCTCATTCTGACGGGTAAGTGCGTCGTCTCCTCAGCTCGACAAATCCACAACACAACTTCCTCTGTATTAGTTTAACAGTTTGATTCCATGACTGGAGGAAGTGATATGTTGCAAGTGATACTCGTGATGAAGATTTGGGCTTTTTATCAGCATCAATACTGAATCATATTTTCTTCTATTTGTAGGTCAGTGTTTTTTCGTCATGTGTGTTGATCATGAAGGTAAGTACTGGATATGGATTTGTTTTCTTTATTTACAATTCTGACAAATCAATCTTTCAGGTTTTCAGAGATCTTTAATCTTTTATATTTCCACCATAAGAACTAAACGATGATAGGATTGTTCGGCCTCTCTCTGGATAATATCTTTAGATGATCCTGTGTTCCTTGCTTGTCTGGAAACGGCTTAAAACTATTAAATTAGTAATTATTTTCAAAGTAGACTGCAGGCAGACGTTCTGGTTTAGGCTCAAAAAGTCCAAGCAGCTACTTCAGTGTTGAACTTCTTAATATTATTATGATGCTTTTTATCGGAGGCCATGATGAGCAAATCCCTGTTTGTTCATGACAGATCAAATTATTCTGATCAAAGAAAAGAAGACCTGGGAGGAGGCCTTGGATTACTGCAGAGAGAATCACCATGACCTGGTCTCCATCACCAACCAGACACAGCAGACATGGGTCGAAGGGAAAGTCGGGACCACCATGACTGAATCGACTGGGGACGCCGGGACTGACACTGGGTCCATCTGGCTGGGGCTGCGCTACACCTGCACCCTGGGCATCTGGTTCTGGGTCAATGGTGAAGTACTCAACTACGACAACTTCACATCAACACCAAGTCCTGACTGTAACTCTGCAGCAGCCATGCAGAAAGTGGACCCCTATAAGTGGGTCAAAAATCCGGATGATCAGAAGTTTTATTTCATTTGTGTTGAATAGAAAGTGTTCAACCCACCTGAACGCAGTGGGGACACTTTTCATTTATCTGGGGCTTTTTTTTTCTTTGCTCGGTACTGTTTATGCACATTCTGCTCTCTGGGTTAATTGAACAGCAACATGACAAATGTAGAAATTACAAACAGACATTTGTTTTTCTTCTACGTATTAAAAAAAATAATTTAATGTTTTCGTTAACATCTGGTGATGGTTATAAAATGTGTGAGACTGTATTTTATGTACTCTGATATTAATAATATATATTTCTGCAAATTCATGTGAAGTAATAATCGTCTTTTGGGAAAACCATGATCCACTCTTACATTATGTGTGAAAGAGCTGAATGTTGTTATTCTACAATAAAATTAAATCAGGTTAGTTTATTTAAAATATCTAGATTGTCCTGAAACCTTTGACTCAGCTTTTTCTTCCACAGTTTCTTAATCTTTATTAAAGTAGAAAACAAAGACTGTGTCTGATTTCACTTGGTTTGTTCAACGTCAATAAAGAGCTTGTGAAAATGTGCCGAGTGAGTCGTGGTTTATTCTTTTAATCCAAATGAGGCTCTAGTGAATTTAAATATTAAATATTTAAAATTAAAAAAAAATATAAATTTGTTTCCTGTTGATCCTTCTAGTTTTCTCTATGTGCACTGGCTAAAATAGTCTTCCTTCATCTTTTAAATTAATTGTTATGTGAAAATAAATTGTGTATATTTTGTTTCTGTTGAATAAACAGACAAAACTGACTTTCTACAATATCACATCCTGGCAAAAGACACAAATGAATACACCGAAAGGTATTGCATTCTGTGTACACCAGGGGGCGCTCCTGGGTGACAGAGGTTGCTCCATGCAGGAGGCAGCAGCGCACTCTCTCTCTCTCTCTCTCTCTCTCTCTCTATCTCTCTCGCCCCCCCACAGCGAGTCGTCCTCATGGAGGCTCCGCAGCAGTTCCCGGTGTTCTTCTCGGTTCCCTCCGGTGCGGACGCGGAGCAGCTTCGCAGGATCCGAACCTACTTCCAGATCCGCCGCAGGTCCGGAGGAGGAGAGTGCGGGTCCCTCACGCACATCGGGGACAACGTGCACTGCGTGTGGTTCAGAGAGCGAGAAGGTGAGACCAGAGCCTGACCTTTAACCCCGACCCTAACCCTAACTCTAACCCTATCCCTATCCCTAACCCAACAGACTGAGACCTGGACCGGGTCGCAGTCTGTTGAACCGGGTCGTGTCGTGTCGGTGAAAGTGAAAGTGAACCTGCACCAGAATCCCTCTGTCGTCCATGTCTTTATCTCTAACTCTATTTATAATCTACAAACTCTTTTTGTTGAGTTTCTGTGCAGCGAACGGTCGAATTGAACGTGTCCACTTTACTTTCATTTTCACTTTGAGTTCAAGCTGCTGTTCAAACGGAACAAGTCGGAACCTGGACATTAGTTATTGATGCAGTGATGTTTTGGTGCGAATCCTAATTCATAACAATCCATTTACAATCCGTCCTCCTGCTTTAAAGCAACAGAACAACACGTCACAAGACAGAAGAGAGTGGACGGGTGTGGCTCAGGCCTCAAAGTCCAACTCAGGGACTTTCTGCCTCGACTTCTTTTACTGTTGTGGGAACTGTTGTGTCGTTGGAATTTATACAATCCCACTCTACCAATAAGGAACGAGACACAACTTCTCTTACAGTATTGTCGCACTTCAGGCCCAGATTCATTCAGTAGAACAGGAAACAGCAGGATGAAAGTTTCAGTGTATGAGATTCAATCATGATCAATCAAGTGGGACATACACATGATCATATTGTGGTCACATGTCACATTTCCCCTTACAATTGGTTTCGCTATAAATTTACAGATTTATTCATTCTTCATTTTGCCTTGGTTTCCATCGTGAAGCACTTTGTGACCTTGTTTAAATAAGTGCTATCCAAATAAAGTTATGAATATGATTATTATGCTCTGTCTCTTTTCAGGCTTTACATCATGTCTTGTTGTCTCTTCCAGTCCTCTCTCTGTCCCTCTGTCGTCCTTTTCTTTCCTTTTGTGGCAGTTTAGTGTCTCAATGTGATTTATTTGTTGTCTCATCGTTGTCTTTGTTGTCATTTTGAACTTTAATGTGATTTAGTATTCACTTCACACAGCTTCCTGGAACCACAGATCCACACTCGGCCTCATTCAGGTTAAACTGGAACTGGTGTCCTGTCACCGTGTTTGTTGATGTCTCTCTCGACTCAGCTGCGCCCTCTAGTGTATTAATTGCTGAACAGCCATACTAATATAAAGGAAGCTCCTCTGCACAGATATGCTGATCCACTCTGCAGCCCACTGTACTGTAATGGTTCCCAGTGGGCCCCTGAACCCCTTGAGTCTCTGTATCTGTTTCTCCAGGTGCCATGAAAACTTAATTTTTAGCACAAAGTAATACACAGTTCCAGTCAAGCTTATATATAAGGCGCATGTTAAACAACCAAAGTTGGGAAAACTGTTCCAAAGCTTTGCATCAGCAACAGAAAACACACGACCACGTCCACCTGTGAGCCTGGACCCAGGGACAGAAAGTGTTTACTGGTTTGTCATGTACGTATTTGACATTTACATGTTGTCCCTAACAAGTAGTGTTCTCTTTTTGTGTCTCAGCTCAGCAAAGAGTCCTGCAGACATGTGAGCATGTGCTGGAGTTCGCAGGTGGGTCTCTGGTGCTGACTGTCCGGGAGGGAATCGAACCTCCGGGTTCTTCTCCCATCGCTGCCTCGGATCAAGGCCCCACCTCATCACAGGTGAGAGTGGAAAACCTCCCAAGAATAAACTTCCCTAACTGATTTGAATCTGGTCAACATGATGCAATAAAGAATAAACAGGATCACAATTGATTATTGTAGGAGTTTTCTTTTAGACTTGATTAGTTTGGGCTACATGTTCCTTATAAACTGACAACCCACTGTGCTCTCTTTCCTAAAGCAGAAACAGTCTATTCCTGCCTCCATTCCGCCATCAAGTGGTGAAGAGTGTGAACTTCAGCCTGATACCTACCTCCTTCGTTATCTGAAGGAATGTCCACAGGCATGGAAGGAGCTGGAGACAGAACTTGCCTCTATGGACTGCAGTGCTCAGCTGTGTCCAGAAGAGGGCAGGCTTACAGTCAGGAGATCAGCTCAACCTGGTGCTGGAGCTGAAAGTAGAAGTTTGAAAGCTGAGGTAGACAAACTCTTACAGGGCTACCGCTGCCACTTTGAGTTTGACCTTCTCAAGGTCAAAGCTCTGCTTCATTCTCGTCAGGCTGCAGATGATGTGAGGGAGTACCCTGAGATCGGGATGGTGGTTGTGGTTGGAAAACATTCACAGGTTAATGCCAGATTGATGGATATTGAGGAATTGATGGTTCAAGGTCGATCTGGTGAGAAGCAAACCAGCATCCGTCGACTGGGTGAGGCTAAACTCCGCCTCCTCTGGAGAGAGATTGAGGAGGGCTTGGGAAAACGTTTTCCAGGAGTTCAGGTCACACGGAGAGATGCAGGTCAGGTAGCTCTAGAAGGTTCTTTGAAGGATGTTGTTGAGGCTGGAGAGTGGATCTCTGGTAGAGAGAACCTGGTGTTAGAAAGGAGAGTTTCTAACATGAGCCCACATCTTCTGGCCTTCTTAAGGAAGGCTTATGGAGGTCCAGGGGCGCTGCAGGACTTTCTAGGGGTTGGTGACGAGGTGGAAATAGAGTTACGAGACACAGAGCTTTGTTTCCTCTCCCTCTCACCTGATAAACTGGACGAGCCAGCAAATAAAATGCAAGAAAAGTTCAAGGAACTCAAGATTGACCTTCCTAATAGCTCGGCTGTTCCATCTGAACTTCGGGAAAAGCTCACGTCCAAAACATCTGAGATGAACCAAGGGCAGCTAAGAGCTCAGGCAGTGTTTTATGCAGACAGCACAGTGTGCCTGCTAGGTCACACCAAAGAAGTTGAGGAGTTGAATGAAACTGTCATTCAGTATATTTTGGACCAGTCGAGCATAGAAGGCAAAGTCAACCTTCGTTTTCCAGAGTTAGTGCAACTCTTACCTGAACTGCTACAGCTGCATTCATTTGACCTTTCGGGGGTCACCCTCCATACCTTAACTTCTGCCTCTGTGCCCATGGTGGCGCTTGAAGGTCCATCCAGCAAAGTGACCGAGGTAAGGAACAGGCTGGGTCCATTTCTCAGCTCCCTTGTTCAGGGCAGAGTTCTCATCAACCTGCCAGGCGCTCTGAGGTATTTTGAAAGTCCGTCTGGAAGAGAGAACATTTCACGTGTTGCTCTTTCTCAGAAGTGTCTCATAAAGCTTCAAGTCCAGCCTCACATGACACTGAACCTGGAATCTGGTGCAAGGTTGAGCGATGGAGGGACAATAGTTGCAAGCTACAACATGTGTGACGGCCTCCAGGTTGTGGTGAGTCACGGTGACATCACTAAAGTAGTTGCTGATGCCCTGGTTAACGCTGCCAATGCAGATCTGAACCACTCTGGTGGTGTTGCTGCTGCACTGAGCACAGCAGGTGGTCCTGAAGTACAAAGGGAGAGCACGACTTTAGCATTGCAGATCGGGAAAGTTGCTACAGGTGACGTGGTGGTGACCACAGGGGGGAACCTGCCGTGCAAGAAGCTGCTGCATGCTGTTGGACCTGTATTTGGAAAAGTTGGTGGCAGAGAAAGGTCCTTGCTGGAACAAACCGTTCAGTCTGCTCTGAATATGGCAGAGAGCATGGAGCTCAGGTCCGTAGCCATGCCCTGTATCAGCTCGGGTCGGTTTGGGGTTCCTGTGAACGTGTGCTCTGAGGCCATGGTGACGGCTGTGAGAGAGTTTTGCACTCAGGGAGGACGAAGTCTGAGCACAGTCATCCTGATAGATAACAGAGCCGAGGTGGTGAGGGCCTTGCAGGAAGCGTGTGACAGGCTCCTCCAAGGGATGAGTACCGGAAACAGTCCACCTCGTGATGTGAGGTTCCAGACGGACGCTGCAGGAGGAGACACGACAAGAGGAGCCGCTGCTGGAGCTCCTGGAGACAACGTCCATGTGGAGATTGTTCAGGGAACCATCGAGACCCAGCAGGTGAGACACTTTGCTTCGAAGTTGATGCATCACGTACTTCTCAGTATCATGGGGAAGATTATGTAGATGTCAACTGAAATCAAACTTGATGATGTTTCACAGGTGGATGGCTTGGTGTCTCCTATGGTCGGCCATGATCCTCTCTCTACCCGCATTGGAAAAATCTTGCAAAATGTGGTCGGACCTCAGCTGGTTACAAAGTTTTCTCAAAATGCAGGAGGAGCAACGATACCTGGTGCCATAGTCCTGCTGGAGGGCTTGTCTGCACCGGGGTGCAAAGCCGTGATCTTCCTTAACCTTCTCCCCTGGGATAATAACCCAAACGGAACTGCAGTCCAGGTCACTTTCTGTACCCACGTGCATATGTTTTGAATCACAGATTTCCTTTAAACTAATCTGGACCTTGCTTGAATCTTTCAGGTTCTGAGACAAGGCATCAGAAAAGTTCTGGCCTCCTGTGAGGATAAAGGCTTTCACTCAGTGGCCCTCCCTGTCCTCGGGACCGGAGTTCTCCTGCGCTTTCCTCACTCCGTGGCATCCAGGGCTCTTCTGGAGGAGGTCCTTGTATTTCAACAGAGCCGAGCCAGCAGATCAGCTTTCCTGGTCCGTGTTGTCATTCACCCCGAGGACAAAGAATCTAGCAAGGTAAAGGAAATTCACTGCATGCAGGTTCATGGTCTGTGTGATGGATGAGAAGGCCCATGCTGTCTAGGCACAGGGCTACTGTCATTTATTCACTGTGTCCTGGAACGTGACCTTTGATTCGTCTCCTCAGGCGTTCCAATCGGCTCAGGAAACTGTGCACGTCAGAGGATTCAGAACTGATTCTAATCCAGGTCAAGGTTTGTGTGATCAGCTTCTTTTCAGTTTCAGGTTGAGCAAGTCTGTGGTTAATTTGATGTGAACATCCAGGAAGTCTCTTCAAATTTGGCACAAACATTCAGTTGTGGTCAGATGAACTGATTAGAGTTTGAATTAGTTTTCTTCATAACCTTCCTCGGACATTTGATTCACGAGAAATTGTTATTACTTGTTATTAAGTTTATTAAAAATATGAAACCCTAAATGTGTTTTTTTCCTTAGCTTCCTTCTACCAAAAAGTCTCTGGGACTAATGATGAGGTCACAGCCATGGTGGGTGGAGTCAAGCTTCAGATGGTCCTGGGCGACATCGTAACAGGGGGCACTGATGTCATCGTCAACACAACGGACTTCAAAACTCTTTCGGGTACAAACCAACTGTTTTAATGGCTATATGTATAGATATATATATATCTATACATATAGCTATAGAAAAGTTAAAATTTGTGAATGGATTTGTGATGGTTTCTGACACTGAACATACAGTACGACATAATATCAGTTATTTGTCAATGTTTTCTTCTATTTTACTGAACCCACTTGGGTAATGTTTGTACTTTAAATGGTTCTGGACGAACAATTGTTATGTCCTCAAATATAAAATTATTCTATTAACCACAGAACATTTGTGTTTTTAATATTCCCAACCTATAGCATGTTATGAGTTAAGATTAAGCAATAAGGTTGAGGAAATATGATACAACCTTGCAAACAAAATACTGTGGTCACTCCAAAAACAGTGCAGTCACTACCGAAACACTGGATGTTTTGTAAAAAATAAAGTATATTGCGTTATCAACTAAAATGTTATGATACTGATTGGTTTAATGTATGTTCAATTTCATCAATCATCTACTCTGGAATCAATATGATCAGTATTATGCATTTTACAAAGAAATATTGCATTTAGATTTTGATGAATTGTATAAATTGAACTTTGAAGTTTGGTAAAAATTTCATTTTTATTGATTAAATTGTGAAAACCTTCAAGAAATATTTTTAAAAATACTCTTCAGAGAAAGGAAGGAAACACAATTTTAACAGGTTAATAATAATACTTTTTTACTATAGTTTATTACTATGTTTCGGTAGTGACAATTTTTGGGAGAGGAAAAACATTCCAACACAATCTGAAAATACAACATAAAAATTGACGGTTCTTTTACTAGATATGTGTACTTTAGATATGGTGCAATATATATACGGAAAAAGTTTTGGGAATAAAACATACAAAATTTCAAAATATTTCCAACCTGACTTTGCACCAATTCGGTAGAATGGCCGATATATATATCTGTACAGCTGTGTCAGACCTGTGATTGATTCTAACTGTATTCACGCTCTTCACAGGCGTCTCCGGAGCGATTCTGTCTGCAGCCGGGCAGCAGGTTCAAGCACAGTTAGCACAAGGTAAACCTGAGGGATGGACTTACTATATTATTGTAAACACATAAGTATTTAAGTAAGTATCCTTTTGGATTAGAAGCACTACAGGTACAACTCATGTAAACTTTCAATCCCAGCCCCTGTTCTATAAAAATAAAAACATTTAATGTATGTTAAACTTAATTTCTACTCTTTTTTCCAAAGAAAAGAGAGTGGAAATTAAAATAAGAATCCCACAAAACCCAGAGAGACATAACACTTTTTGAAAATGACAGCATATAGATAAAGAGAACCGCACACTGCCCATATATTACAAAATTGATGTTCAAGTATATTATTATGAATAAAATACATAAAAACAAATAGGTTCATTTATAAAAGACAATTCTAAAAAATAATTTCATAGGTAGTTAATACATTCTGTACTTACATGACACATTTATGTGCATTCTCAGTTTGCACATTCAAATAAATGAGTAGGAACACTTGTAGCTCCTGTGACCTGATGTTGCATTTGCTGTTTTTCCCAGTTGGCATTCCAGCCGACCACATGTGCACCACCGGACCCGGGCTGCTCGGCTGCAGAGAAATCATCCATGCTGGTTTCAACAGGGACCCTCAGTTGATTCAGAAGAACTGCAAGAAGATCCTGAAGCAGTGTGAGAGCAAAGGCTACAGCTCAGTGTCCTTCCCAGCCATCAACACTGGTTTGTACAATACACATGTGGCTGTATGAGAGTCTGTCTGCACACGTTAGATCTAAAGAAAAACATTTTGTAAATAACTCAACATACCAGAATAGTGATGTTAAAATAAGGTAAAAACAGCCAGTGGCCGGAGGCATGTTATTCAGTTATCTGTTTAATAAACCCATTCGATTTGGAGGTCAAAGGTCAAGGTTGAGACTGAAATCACAGTTTGCTTGAAGGAGGCAAACGGCTGCAGGCTGGTAATTCTCTCAAATTAGAAACAATGAATTTGAAGGTAGAGAATCAACTCGATGACCAAGACAAAGGTCACAACCTGCAATGTAAAGGTCACATCATTAAATGTCCACCGTTGTGTTCATGCCTCTTCAGGCGTGGCCGGGCTGGACTCGGGGAGAGCCTGTAGAGCCATGCTGGACGGCATGGCCTCAGCTGTCAGGGACATGAAGCTGACTTCACTCTCCTTCATCCGCATCGTCATCCTGCAGCCAGCCGTCTTCCAGGTGTTCAGGTCAGAACGGACTCGTCTGCAGCAGCAAGAATCAGAACAGGACGTTTTTTAGATTGTAATAAAGTCTTTTGCTTTGCAGATCAGAGCTGACGAGTCGCTTTGGAAAACCGGCCCCTGCCCGCCCCACCCTGAAAGGTTTGTTTGACTTTACACTGCTTGAAAATAACGTAATTTGTTCTTCTTTATCATAAGTTCTCATTAAGTAAGAACACAAGACATGTTTGTGGATGGAGAGACACTTTGGCTCATGGAAACTTTATTGATTATATATATTCTCAACACTAATTCCCATGAAGTGGAATATTGATGCTGATACTATGTGACGAGTTGCTCTCTTTTCTGTTTATTTCATTTAGAAAAAGCTAAACAGATTTTCAAGAAGATGCTGGAGAAGAGTTCAAGAGCTTCCTCCTCTTCAGCTCCACGAGGGAAAACCATCTCGTCCCA
Source organism: Limanda limanda (assembly GCF_963576545.1). NCBI lineage: Eukaryota > Metazoa > Chordata > Actinopteri > Pleuronectiformes > Pleuronectidae > Limanda > Limanda limanda. The sequence goes on from NC_083657.1 coordinate 1,063,834, forward strand.
GCCTCAGCCGGCCGTGCTCAGTGTGATCTGCTGCGGTCCAGACATCATGGACGCCATCCAGAGAGATCTGAAGGGCCGCCTGCAGGAGCAGCTGATAGAGAGAGAGGTCCAGATGCATGACTTTGCCTCGCTGGATGACATGGAGCTGGAGGCCGTGCTAGCGAAGGTCAGAGGCTTCGGAATAAGTCTGGAATCGAGGAGACGTCAAAGTTCAGAGAGCGCGAGATCAGGAGTCCCAACGAGAGCTGAGGCCAGAGATCGGTCAGGAGAGGTGTACGTGCTGCGAGGCCTGAAGGAGGATGTGCTGAGCACCACGGAGCTGATCAACAGAGCGATACAGGAAGCACTGTCCAAAGACCGCCAGGACGAGAAGGAGGCAATGATGGCTTATCACGTGCAGTGGTTGATTCAGGACGCAGAGGAAGTCTGGCAGGAGCTGAGCCTGCATGAAAACTTTCTGCTGGAGGACGCTCTCCTCAGCAAGCGAGTGTCGGCCGAGGTGACGGCACGAGACGCCACGGTGCTGAGGGTGAACCTGTTGGCACTGGAGGCCACGAACTGGCAAACTGGGCAGAAGTTCAAAGTGAAAAGGAGCGAGACCGGGACAAGTACGTCACATTTGTTAGATTTCAGATTTAAAATCATTGGTGATTAGTTGTGATGTGAAAAACAGGTCAACATGTAATTTACATGATTAATGGTGTAAAAGAACACATTTTTAGACTCATTTTTTCATGTCTATATCGGCCGATAAATGTTTTATTCCCTAATGTCGACACTAGCCCCCAGAAATCAGTCGGGCTTTAGTTGAAATAATCCTGATTTATCCACAACTTTTCCAGTAAGAACCATGCGAAGACAATAACATGGTGTGATTTGTACTTTAGCCCTGGAGTTGCCAACGAATTGGGAACCGATGAATGAAGCCGTGTTTAAAAAGGTGGAGCTGAACCCGACCTCACAGGAGTATCAGGTCGTCGCTCAGGGTTTCCTCAAAAAGGCTAAATACACCATTCGGAAGGTGAGCAGGTGAACACAGGCGCTATGTTTCTCGTAGGTTTCCGGTGAACAGAAGAAATGATTTTTGTTTGTTTTCTGATCCCAGATCGAGCGCGTGCAGAACCTCTACCTGTGGCAGGCGTTCTCTGTGTGTAGGCAGCGGATATTTTTCAAGAACGGCAGAGATGAAGAACAACTGGGTGAGAGGTCGCTCTATCACGGCACCTCCGCCGAGTCGTGTGACTGCATCGAAAAGGACAGATTTGACCGGAACTACGCAGGAAAAAATGGTGAGGGGGGGGTTGTGATGATGATTGTGTCATTAAGGGAAAACTCACGAATGAATGAGCAAAACTTAAGTGGCATCAAAATATTCTTTGGTGGTAATTATTACAGGTCCGACAGTAACATAGACTGTAAATAAAGATGGACGACAGTTTTGCGAATCCATGTTCTGGTCAGCCTCTTGGCAGGAAAGCAAACATGTTGAATAGTTGCTGTTGACATCCATCTTCTCTTATGTGATTCCACCCCAGCTGTCCGGTATGGAAAAGGAGTTTACTTTGCTGTCAACGCAGAGTATTCGGCCAAGAACTTCTGCCCACGGGACACGTCCGGCCTGGGGCGGCTGTACGTGGCCCGCGTCCTCACCGGCCGATACACTGTCGGCAAAGCTGAGCTGAACGCCCCGCCCCCTCGTGGCACAGACGCCACGGACTGCTTCGACAGCTTGGTGGACAACCAGCAGAGTCCCACCATGTTTGTAGTCTTCCACGACGACCAGGCCTACCCAGAATACCTCATCACCTTCAGCTGAGGGCCGCCGGAGTCTCGGTTCAGCTTCGCTTCAGACGGGATTATTGTGTTTGTGTGTAGAAGCAGTGTAGTGGTGACAGAGTACAACAACGACACAAACAGATTCTAAACAAAAGACAAAACCGTGCTGTGCTACAGAGACAATCCATTACTTCAGATTTGTCTTGTTGTCTAATTAAGCTTTGCACAATAACTTTTACATTTATATAATGATAATTCTTTACGAGTTAGTGTGTTTTCATCTGTTTTGAAGCAACACTTCTCTTCCTGAAAGCAGCAGCTGGATGAAAGTGAGTCTGATGTGTGAGTGTGAACAAGAGAAAGTTTCCTCCTTAACAAGCAGCTGCAGCTGAAGAGTGAAGCTGAACCGAGATCAGTTAGAAACACTCTGAAGTTATTAAAAACCAGAGTTTATCTTCAATATTCAGCAGGAAACTGCAAAAAAAAAAGGCGTAAAAATGTATTTGTAATGATGAAGATTTTGTGATCCAAGTAATTTCTGATATTATAAATGTAAACAGGATTGAATCAATACAATAAGTTTCTATGCTTTTAATTTACAGAAGATTAGTATATGACACAATTACACGAGAGTTAAAGTAAGTGATCTTTATTGAGAATTTTAGCAGTACTTTCTTAACAATGTCAATAAACAAGGTAATAAAATCAATAAAAAGATGTTTAATTGAGATTTGTATTTCTGTGGCACATTCTTGGGGCATCAGAGAATGATCGGTGGTGGAATGTAAGGAAGTATTTTTACTTCGTTACTGTACTTACAGTTTTTCACAGTTGTTAACACACAAAAAGCAAAAATTCGGCACAATTTGCACAACATTCACTTCATGTACAAATAGCTTGACCCAATTTGGCACGACTTCACACTCCCTTATCTCATTAGACTCTGACTTTCCTTCTTTACACTCTGATTTCAATTACACATCACCTTGTTGTCAAAACACTACACACAATGTTCAGTTTTGCACACACTTCTCACCCTAAAATCTCAAAGCATCAACCTACAACACACAAATACTCAAATCTCTAAACATTCAGGTCTGTTGAGCAATTTGCAACCAGGACTGCAGCATAAAAGTGTCTTCAGCATCTGTTTTGTTTGATGAACAATAGAATAGAATAGAATACAGGGTGCTCACAGTATTTATATTCTGCAGGACTGAAAGAGAACCACACCGTGGAGGAAGAACACGCATTTTCACAGCCCAACAGGAGACTGAAATTGTAGATATGGTTCATGAGAACAACGCTATCACACTCAGACAAATAAAAACTAGGATCCTGGCTGACCTGATACATTTAGAAACGTCCAGACTGTCAGCCTCTCTACATTGGATCGTATTCTTCACAGGAGCCATGCGGATGAAACCAGTGAACAGGTTCCATTCAAACGGAACACAGACACATCAAGGAGTTACGGAGAGAGTTTGTGCTTGTTAGTACCAAACATTCAGCACTGACACATGCATGTATTGTACCTGTAATCCAGTATTGTTCCTTTTCTACAGTGTCTCACTGTAGCCCACTGTGTTGACCTCTCTGTGTCCATACTGTAACTTGCTGTCTGTGTCAGTACTGTACTGTTCTCTGTGTGTACTGAAATAAACCTTTTTGTGTGCTGTTTTATGTTTGACTATGAAAAAAGTAGGCCTACACTGAGACAGTTTACAAAAGGAGAAATGACTAATTCTCCAGAGTCATTGTCATTCATATGGTGTGTTCCATTTCGATGATTGTGTTTTCAATTTTGCACTTCAGTGTGCTGTAAATGCTTGGAAGTGTGCAAGCAAATGCTTAGTTGTGTGTTCTCAATAAATGGTATGTGTGTGTCATTTGAAAACATGGCAGTGTGTACCAAATGAAAACACGAGTTCCATTTTGATGGCAATGAGTCAGGTTGCAAAGGGAGTGTCAGGTTTAGCATTTAGTGTGTGAGGTTTTGAGTTTTCTGTGTGCAGTTTTGAGAAAGCCGTTATTGTTTTGAAAAACGTGTGTTAACAATTGTGAAAAACTGTAAGTCAATTTTTACGTATCTGTACTTTACTTAAGTAAAAATAATAGAGCATACTTTTTACTTTTACTCCGTTACATTTTGCAGCTATTCTCTATACTTTTACTCCGCTACATTTCTACAATATGAGTCGTTACTCATTACATTTCATGAACACAGTTTCGCCAAAATGTTGCTGTGACGGAGCCAGCGCTCTACACACGCACACAGTCACACACACGCACACAGTCACACACAGTCACACACAGTCACACACAGTCACACACACGCACACAGTCACACACAGTCACACACACGCCAACAAACATTTCCACTCTTCCTGTTAAAGTTCGTAGTTGATCACTATCTAACCATCAGCTCCTCTGTTTAGCGCTGGGCCGACGGAGGGTGCTCCGCATCTGGGTGACACACACATACACACACACACACACACACACACACACACACACATACACACACACACACACACACACACACACACACACACACACACACACACACACACACACATACACACACACACACACACACACACACACACACACACACACATACACACACACACACACACACACACACACACACACACACACACACACACACACACACACACACACACACACAGTGGCCGGTCAGCAGCCGTCCGGACCACTCCGTGAAGAAGGAGGAGGAGACGTTTCTTTAGTTTTAACGCCGCCACTTTATTTATTGACTGTCCACCGGAGCAACACTCTCATCACCTCCAGGTGCTCCTTCACTTCTCGTATTCACACACTTCTTGTGCCTTTCCCATAATACCCAGGTGCACTACGTCATTCTCTGGGCCCGTTCCTTAATGTAATGCAAATGTACCTGCAAATGTTGTTGCTTATAATTATTACTAGTAGTGGCATCTGTACAGGCATGAGTATTACCAGTAGCTATATCGGCATTCTTTATCAAAATGGCACAGCCGAGACATTGAGAGACAACCCATTGCGTGAGTACTTTTACTTTTAATACTTAAAGTACATTTAAAAGTAAGTACTTTTTACTTTTACTTAAGTAGGATTGCTGATGTAGTACTTTTACTTTTACTTAAGTATATATTTTCCTGGGTACTTGTACTTTTACTTAAGTACTAAACTTCAGTACTTCCTCCACCACTGAGAATGATGAATATCAAGTAAATGATAAACATTTTAATAAACGTGCATTAGGCTATGGGTTATTAATAGGAGACATTTTCTTAATACATTTCACCTATTTCTCATGGAATAAAGCATGAATCTAGATTTAGTTTCAAACCCTGGCAGACTTTGTGGACTGATATCGATGAATGTTTGTAATTTGATGCGCATCCAAATTCAATTTTAGTGCTTTTAATCATAGTCTCATTAGGGGAGTGTTGCCATTAGTTCTGCTGAACCCTGATACTTTAATCCATCCTCTGAGAAGACTTGCATCTCCATTTGCTTCCTTGATAAACTTCACAGTGCTGTGGTGGCCAAGGTCCAGTTGAAACTGAATCTCTGTGACCCTGCAGCTCTAAATAACTGTTAGTGCAGTGAGGACAGTTGTGTCTGGGCGAGAGAGAAGAGCTGAGGGGGCGAGAGAGAAAGATTTGAGAAGGGAGAGAAGCAAACATGTAAATCAGTAGTAAGCAATCAGTAGAATGTCAGCTTTTATAGATATCACAGATCAGTTATCTGTGATATAGACTTCTTTGGAATTAGAATTAACAGAAACATGTTGCGTGCGTTTTAACATCTGATTGCATGTTTCCTGTCAGTCAACGTTGTTTCCTGTCATCAAAATGTGTCACAACATGAAATGATCATAATCTAAAAAGATATTTTACACTGAAGACACATTTGAGGCAATACTACTTTTCTTTTTTACTGTTTTAAATTTCCATCATTGCTATCCCCATTATTTCAGATATCATATAATTCTAAATGTCCAGTAACTATCAGGACCACAGTTCTGTCTGGTGCAGGGACGTGTGCTGATTTCTATCACGGTGGCTCGACAGCAACAGAAACGTATTAAAGTACAAGCAGCCTCAGAGTGGGGGTGTGAGGTTCCTGTGAAGAAGGAAACTGACCCAGGAAACAGAAGTGCAGCAACACCTCCCTCTCTCATGTTGATAAGAGATGTGTTCCACTGATTCTCCACCTGTCTTGAAGTGTGTCTGAGTGGCGCTGCTGGATGGGACCATGGGGAACTCTTTGCTCCGGGTGCTGTCCTTATTCTGTGAGTATCAGAAACTTTTATTCTATGAATGCAAAATGTTTATTAGATGTTTGTCCAACCACAGCAACAGCTGCTGGAACTGAAATGTCTTTATCTATTTGCTGAGGTAACCAGTCGCATGTATTCTGTTACATGCACTTTAATAACTTTTATTTGAGGATACATTGTGATTGTTGGAGAATCGTTAGAAAGTGGAAATTATATTTTCTTTAAATTTATTATTTGATGCCCGACACATGAAAAAATACCAATTTTATACCTGATTCATTGATTCATTTGCCAAAAGATAATTTGATATAAGAAAAGTCAAACAAATCAAACATTGTGATGTTCTCATGGGAATTATAGACTTTGAAGTTACAGGCTGTGAATATTGTCCCGATGATTATCAGAGAAACAATCATCTGATCCACATGAATTCAAATAAATGGATCAAACTCAGTAGATCACTGATAATTTAACTTCTTTGATTCATTGAGTTATTGATTCTCAAGACATTTCATACTTTTGTACAATTTCTTTGATGGGTAGTTTTAATACTACTGCTCATACTCGCTTCTACAATATAACAGTACTTACTAACAGACTTATTACTAGAGTCTGTCCTGTGTTTGATTATTTAGCAGGTTTATTAATGTCTGATGAGATACCAATGTTTCTTTCAGTGCTGAATACACTCCTCTCCTGTGGACACACTGAATGTGAGTCAGCTCTTTTCTTTATTGATCTCTATTAATATGTATATTTCATTCCATTTTTCTTCCTGTATGTTGTTACTCAGATTAGTGAGTATATGAATGAACTGCAAATTTATATAAAAAAACTAACTATGTCCTGTTTGTGCGGGGGGGGTAGATGCTGAGCTGACCTTTGAACCCAACTCAACCACTCTATATTCTGGGGAGCACGTTAATCTCACGTGTCACATGAGAGAATCAAATGTCAGTGAGTGGTTTTATGAGTTCAAGTGGAACGACAAACCACTGGTTCCCATCTCCTCCACTAACGTGCTCAGGATTCCAGAGCTAACGCCCGACAGGAACGGGGATTATCAGTGCATCGCTCACCACAACAGCTCAGAAGAGAACAGACGGAGCAACAGGGCCACTCTCTCTGTGTCAGGTGAGATATCCAGAGTCCTTGTCCCCGCTGGGAGCTTCACCCACAGACATGTGGAGACACAGGACAAAGAGAAACACAAGTCAAGACCTTCACAAGAACTGGGACAGTAGAAACATGAAGCTTATTTTCCACATGGTGTCGACAGCCGGACAAATCCACGTTTCTTCTTCTGAATAAATGCATTGATTTCTAAATAATTATAACGATATTATTAGTTGTTATTTCAATGGATATATACTACATACTGAACATAAACAATTAAATAATGAATTGATCTCTAATTAATTATGAAAATGTAGATTTTTGCTATTTTAATGGATTTATACTACATATACTGAGTTATTTAATCATGAATTGATTCCTAATGGAAGTATTATTTTATCCATGTATACTATATAACTAAATATACAGTACTGAATTAGAAATTATTAATGAAGACATGTTTTACTATGTCAATGATTTAGACTACATGTTCAGAATTATAAAATAATGATGAATTGATTCTTAATCAACATTGAAAATATATATTTTTTAAATCTTCTTTAATAAATGTATACTACTACAGATGTAAAGACTAATTATGAATTGTCTCCTAATTAAGGATGAAGATATCATTGCTAATTTAATAAATGCTTCACTACATACACTGAGTTTCATAAAGTAATAATGAAGGATTCTAATTAAAGATGTGAATGTTCTTTCCTGAGCAGCACACAGACCCAGAGCCACAGTGAGAGCATCCAGGACGTCCATCCCAGTGGGCGGCTCTCTGACTCTGACCTGTTCTGTGGAGGAGTCTGCGGGTTGGAGCTACGACTGGTTCACACGTTCCCCAGACGCTGAGGAAACCGCCATCGCAACAAATCCTGTGAACAACTCTCTGAGCATCTCACAGGGAGGCAGCTACTGGTGCAGGGGAAGAAGGACTCACTCAGGTTTCTGCTCAGAGAAGAGTCACGTGCATCACATCGACAGAACCTGTGAGTAGCACGCTTTCATGACTGGCTACGATGAAACAGAACCAGTCAGCAGCAATATTAACCAGTTCTCTCTGTTGGTTTGATATTTGTGTTTGAATGTTCAGTGTCCAACAGAAGCTTTGTCGTGCTGCAACACAACTGGACTCAGATATTCAGCGGTGAGACGATCTCTGTCAGGTGTGAGATCCAGGGAGGAGGAGACACCCAGTGGGAATATGAATGGAGGACAACAAGCTCCCACCAACCAGTCACTGGTCCAGACACAGCTCCCACACACAGTGAATACAGGCTGGGCACTGCCTCTGTTTTCCACAGTGGAGAGTACTGGTGTAAGGCCAGAGCGGACTGGTATTCCTCAACAGAGTGGAGTGAGGCCTTCCAGCTGAGAGTAACACGTACGTCCAATCGTCTTTCAAAACCTCCACGAGGACGTGACGTCTTCACCTCTTTCTATTGGTTGTTCTTGGCAGGATTACGTAAAAACTACTAAACCAATTTCCACCCAATCCCCAGAAAGCTTCTGGGTGTGGACCTGAACTGGTCCACATGTAAACCAGCTAATGTGGCCCAAATACCTTAAAACCAACCTGGGTCTTTCTGGCTCACATCAGGTACTCTAGGCAAAGTGTGATCTGGATGTGGACCTCAAGTGGTCCATGAATGGTGAACATGGCTCAAACAGCACATAACACATGGGGGCCTAACCCTAACCCTTGTGGTTGACACACGGTATTGCTCCGGCTCATCTGTGGCCCGGCTCTGGCAAACAGCAGTGGACTGCCCCAGTGCCATCACTCCATGAGGTGTGTGGGCTGGATGCCAGTGTGACAGTGTGGGACACATCTGGTTCAGAAGCATTGAGCTATGTGGGGATCAATGAACCTTTTACATGTTGAGATTCATCATTAGACCTTTTTTGTCTTATATATTCTACGATCAGAACTTTGTCCTCTACTGTGAAACTCTGCTTCATACCCTTTAATCTTTTTTCTCATTTAATTTGTCTTTCATTTTCTCTCACGCACTTTGAAAGCCGATAAACCCAGGCCCAGGCTGACTGCCGATAACACAACCATCACAGGAAAGGGAAGCGTAGCACTGAGCTGCTCTGTGGAGAACCCGTCTGAGTGGAGATACGACTGGTTCAGAAGAACCTCAGCCTCCTCTGCAGCTCAGATCCTAAGATATAATGAAACAGATGATGGAATCAGCATCTCAGAGGAAGGCATCTACAGCTGCAGAGGACGGAGAGGAGACACAACCTTCCTCACAGAGGACAGCAACCGAGTCACAATAGAGAACAGAGGTAAGAGTCCGTTTAGAAATCCAAAGACTAGTTACCTCCGCTGTGGAGGTTATATTCTGTCCCTGCACGTTTCTTTCTTTATTTCCTTGTCAGCACGATTAAGCAAAAACTACTGGATGGATTTCCACGAAACTTGGGACAGAACCGATGAAATTTAGATGGAATCCAAACATCCAGACTTTCTTTAACACAATGTAACTTTTACTGAGCAACAGCGCCCTCTGCAGCCACATGTGATATTTTTAAATAACTTCAGAGTGTTTCTAACTGATCTCAGTTCAGCTTCACTCTTCAGCTGCAGCTGGTTGAGACAGGTTGTGACTCTCAGTCAGTTCTTCTCTCAGGAGATGGAACCCACTCACCAGAGTCTCAGAGAACAGACGCTCAGGGAGAGAAGGAGGAAACTTTCTCCTTATTAAGGCAGAGAATCATCACATTAACTTGGAAGCTGCTGTTTTAAGGTTAAAAAGTTGCAAAGTGTTTTGCTTTAAGATTGAGTGATTCTTTTATGATTATTTCAATGATCAAAAGATGAGAGGACTGGTATCTGTACAGTTTGCTGGAGGGAGGAGCTGTACTGAGCCCTTCTACTTTCTTCTGTTTCTATTTGTGATCAGTTTCCCACAAGGCGTCTGTGGCCCTGCAGCCTGACTGGTCTCTGGTCTTCAGCGGTGAGACGATCACTGTCCGGTGTGAGGTCCCTGCAGATGTCCTGACTGAGTGGGAGTATGAATGGACCAAACCCAACTCAACTACGGTTCCAACACACAATGAATACAGGATTGTCAATGCGTCCTCGTCCGACAGTGGAAGCTACAGGTGTTTGGCTAAAGACAAGAAGAACTTGAATTCCACGACCGAGTGGAGCGATGACGTCACATTAACAGTTTCTGGTGAGAAAGAGTTTTGAGAAACTGGCAAATGTCTCCTTCAGTTTATGTTCATATGCGCTGATACAAAAATAGAACACAATAAAAAAGTAACGAGGGATGAACCGATTCAAAAGCTGAACATCTTACCGATGTTTATCTCGTTGTTGCGATCAGCCTATTGGCGAGTAAGATGACGTTCACCGATGTTTAGATGTTATTCTCATCTGGGAGGAAACAAGTGCTGTTCAGAATCCAAGTCAAAACATTCTGGACCAAGGTCCGGCCGATACTCGACCAATCGTGAGTCAGTCTCAGCTGTCAGTCACGATGTTTCAACCGGTTTTTATAACGTCAAAAACTAATTAAATTCAACCCAAAACTTGAACATAAATCACAGGAACAAGAACGTCCTTTCCTCCTGAGATAATTTGACCTGTACTGCAGCCAGCCACCAGGGGGCGAACTCACTGTTGTGGAGCTGTGATGTCGTCCATCTTTATATACGGTGGATGCTCAGCACCTTTAGACCAGATGGATGTGGGCCACTTCAGGCAGTGATGCGGCTCCTCTAGCTTTCCTGTGGACAGAATGGATCCGAGCAGAAACTCGTCCACTTGTTAAAGAGCTAATGTGGCCCAACGCTCCCAAAACACACCTGGGTCTTTATGGTAAACATGCGGTGCTCTAGGCAAAGTGTGATCTGGATGTGAACCTAAAGTGGTCCATGTGGTGAATATGAAAATAGATCCAAAGGAATCTGGGCCACGTCTGGCAGCTTTGGTTAATGTACAGGACGGCTGTGGCTAACTTGTGGCTCTGATGTGGCAAACAGGTGGTATAATCTGGACCAAACCATTCTGTGCTTTTGCTTTTACTGCTGTTTTAGTTTGTACGACTGCAGAAGACTGAAGGAGATACATGTTCTACTCATTTCATTCAACTCACATGAAATGGACTAAATGCCAAAGTGTTTTTAACGTTAACAGAAAGACCAGCGGCGAACCTGAGTGCTGACCACAGAGCCTTTCCAGTAGGGGGCAGTGTGCTCCTGACCTGCTCCGTGGGCCCAGCATCACCTGGATGGAAGTATTATTGGTTCAGAGGTGAGAAAACCTCGGAGCCCCTGACGGATGAGGATCTCAAGTCACATGGACAAAGTGCTAGTGCCTCACGTGAAGGACTGTACTGGTGCAGAGGAGGAAGAGGAGATCCAGTTCACTACACCCAGTACAGTAACTCAGTCAGGATTCATGGAATCGGTGAGTGAGGAGAGAATCCATTCTGCGTTCATGACTGTTTGTTGAGATTACTGAAGGTTGATGCTAAAACAAGCTGTTATTCTGTCTTTACTGGTGAATATGAACAGTCCACAACAGAGCTGCTGCGACTCTTCAACCCAACTGGCCGAACAGATACAGAGGAGAAGCCGTCACCCTGAGGTGTGAGATCCAGGGAGGAGACTCTGAGTGGGAGTATGAATGGACAGCAACCAGCTCACAGGCACCTCCCAACACAAAGGAGTTCAGGATCAGTCTGGGGTCAGATCTGAGCGGCAGCTACTGGTGTCAGGGCCGACTGAAAGGTGCACGGCAGAACTCCACAGGATGGAGTGTTCCCCTCACCTTGTCTAACGGTGAGTCAAGTCATATTCAGTATTAAAATATAGGTGTTAAAGTTTAAATATTACAAAGTTTATATGTGTTCAATGCACATGTACAAAAGAGAAGCCAAAATATCCCGGATACCAGCCATCTTTCACTTTTCAGGTCATTTAGAGCCAGAGTCTGTGAAATCATGATGGAGGTGTGGAGCTGGGTATCGAGGTCCCGCCCATACATGTGCTCGACCAATCACCAGTCAGAGTCAGCTGTCAATCAGGACGTTTCATTGTTTTTATATCATCAAATAACTAATTAAAACCAAACTGATCAGAAACATGAACACGTGAACAAACTAAAATGAGAGAAACCATGGTTGACATGTACTGCAGGCAGCCACCAGGGGGCGGTGTTATAGTTTGGCTTCACTTTTGGGGGCAGTCATGTCGACGGCTGAATGTGAAGCATCCAGAAACTGCATTGGTTCCAAAATGAAACAAACATGAAGACGTGTTTTTGTTGTGACGATGTTCCGTTTCAGCGGCTGCACCACCACCTGTCGTCACTGTGTCTCCGTCATGGCTGACTCCTGGAGCCTCCGGGACTCTCACCTGTGGGGGGGGTCCACATCCCACTGCAGGGTGGAGGTTCTACTGGTACAGAGCTCACCCCATTAGCTTGGATCAAGTCCCAAGATGTCAAGAAATAAATCAACATAGGACAAGATTTATGTACATTCCTGAGAAGTTCGGTTATGAGCTGCTCCCAGGAAGCGACGGAGGAACTGAACAAAACTCCTTCGTCATCCAAGGCCTGACGGAGTCAGCAGGTTATGCATGTCGAGCTGGAAGAGGAGACCCCGTGTTTTACACTGAGTACAGTGAGACAAAGTGGGTGTGGTCTGGAGGTGAGTTTGTTTCTTTCTCTTGAAGCAGATGTTGTCCCTTCAGTCGCTCAGTTACTTGGGGAACTTTACTTTGGCTGGTTCCTCCAGGTGATTCACTTTTAGAGGTCATAGGTCAAAGGTCAAGACAGAAACAGGGTTAGAGAGACAATCTGAAGCTTATATTGATCAGAGAATCATTCCCCAAACTCTAATGTCACATGAATTATTCTTTGTGTGCATCCTATAGGACTGACCTGAAGTTGATATTATTTATGTTCATATGCTCGGACTGACATCATCATGATGTCACTATGATGTCACTGTGATGTCACTGTGATGTCAACAAACGATGTCGTCCTTTTGACGTTTCCTCTGTAAAATGATGCAAAGCCTAAAATGACACCTTTAATCTGGAAACATTACAAATGTATTCTGGTAATATTATGACCTTATTCCCAAAAACAAGATGTGACTGAGATGGAGTCTCTGCTGATGGCTTCACGTCTTTAATGCTCAACTAATTTAAACCATTAGTTTCTGTTTCACTCTTTATGTCACGTTTTTCAGATTCCTATTCGTCAGTGTCTCTCACACTGAGTCCGGACTCAGTGCAGCAGTTCTATGGTGACAGGGTGCGTCTGACCTGCAAGGGAAACTCTGCTAAGTGGAGATTGTGGATGTTTACTGAAGACGAAGTAGAATTGGTAGAGTGCAGCTCTCAGGAGAGAATCCCAAGCTTCACATGGAACATGGATTATCTTCCTTCTGGAGTTGTCTGGTGTGGATCTGGATCAGAGATCAGCAACGCAGTCAACATCACTACAGGTTGTAGTTTTTCATTGAATCTATTCACACTGTGCATGTTTCCAACATCCCATAATGTGATTTAAAGGTAGAGTAACTGAAAGTGGGGAGCACTGCCTCCCTTCACTGCTCCTGCAGGAGCTGCACCCCCCACATGTACCAAGGTGCATCACATCAAACATGATCTCTGGATGAAATTCACCTTCTTTATTTACACAACCACACGTTCAACGCCCAGAATCAGCTGTGAGAGTGTGTCCGTCTGCGTTAAACAAGCAGACATCACGTGACTGTGTGGACGCCACAGCCCACAGCGCCACCCGGAGGCTGTTTCCCTCTCTCTACTCAAGAGGGAGCTCTTTTGGTTGGAGAGCAGGACTTATTGATGTCCCATTCAGATTTAGTGATGCTCTCACTCTAAACCCTGCGCTCACACTCAACTCTCCCCTGCTTGAGCTCAGACGTCCTGCTCTTGAAGCCAGGGCTGTGTATTGAAACCAGATGTTTTTCCAGCGCACACACAACGTACAGCTCATGGACCGGAGGAGCAGAGTTTAACAAAAAGTGCATTGAATGACTTTGGCTCCACTTTAACATCTAATATGTTGCGGTGGACATCTCTGCAGCGCTCTATCCGTTTGCAGTCACCAGATTGGTTAACTAATTATCACGGGAGGAAAAATCAGAGCACCTTCTTCTCTCTTGGTCTGGGAACACGAGACCGTTTATTAAGCGCATGCGCAACAGGTTACAAGTGCACGCAGGCACAACATGCTCCGTGACATCATTACCTGTGCTATATAACATGGCATTGCTCACTCAACATAATATTTAGACTTATGCTGTTTATATACGAGCTGAATTATCAGGTTGTTCACATTGTTGATGGTTTTTTAACTGTTTACAGTTAACGGTCGTGTTCTCCTGGAGAGCCCTGCCCATCCTGTGACTGAGGGACAGTCCGTTACTCTCAGCTGCTCATGGTACGGAAGAACGAACCTCGATTCCAAATTCTCTTTCTACCAAAATGGTGAACTCCGCCAAAGTGATGTCAGAAGGAAACTGGAAATCTCAGCTGTGTCAAAGTCAGATGAAGGTTTCTACAAGTGTGAACATTCAGGAAGCTTCTCAGAGGAGAGTTGGATGTCAGTAAAATGTGAGTGTGATCAATATGAGGTAGAAAAGGAGTCTCCAGGTTGAGAAGTAGATTCAAAACTTTTCTACTCAGTATTTTGAGACGGTTTCTAAACACCAGCTCCACTTGCTCAATACACTTATAAAACTTTTCCACATATTTTTACAGCTTGAAACTAGTTTTTTACACATACACAAAGTATTTCTACATCTACAAACCTTTTTTGCATATATTAAATTATTATTTCATGTCAAAATATCTGCTGAAGTGTTGGTTCTCTGTTTGTCCACGTCATGGATCTTTCTTTGCTCCTCACTGCTCCTCCTCTGATCAGTGACTCCTGCAGCACCTCCCTCTACGTCTCCTGTGCCGCTGGTCGTTGGGCTGGTTGGAGGCTTCACACTGATTCTCCTCGTTGGGCTGGTTGGAGGCTTCACACTGATTCTCCTCCTCTCGCTGCTGCTGTTGTGTTGCTGCAGGAGTTCAAAGAGTGAGAGCTGCTCTGGTTCATTTCATTTAAATCAAACTTATTCCAAACTATTGTCACGATAGTCATGGAGCAGAGGTTGAAAAATAAAATCATGTAACGTGATCATTATTGTCTTCTCCACAGATCTGTGTTGTGACAGGTTGGTTCCACTCTCTCTTGTTTCATCTTCAACAAAACATCAATACTTTACTTTTCCTGTTTCATTCACTTGTGATTGTTTGACTGTTTCAGGCTCAGCCAGTCTCTGAGAACCAATCAGAGCTCAGACCCAACTCTCCACTACGATGAAATCCAGCTGCCAGTGTACTCGTCTCTTCTCCACGGTCAGCCGTCCTTCTCCTACTGAACGCCTTCACAGCTATTTCTAACTTGTTGCTTTTCAGAAGAACCTAGTCACAAAGTTTCCAATTACATTTCATGTTGATTTGATTTTTTATTGACTCGTAGGTGACGACTGCATCTATGAATCAATCAGAGGAGACACGGAGGAAGGTACAGTATAAAATGTTCCTCCTGCAGAGAAGTCCTAAATGAAAAACCTTCTGATTTCAGGTGGACGGGCAGATGAGGACAGAAATGTCCAACACGATGTCATGACATCAATACACACGCGTGGTTTTCCAACATCTCATTTGAGTCACATGGTCCAAAGACAGACATTTGGACTTTTCAGTTGAGTCTGAAGCAGAGTTACAGGTGGAAAGGTTCCTCAGACCCGGATCCAGACCAAAGCACCAGAATGTAGTCAGACCCGGATCAAACTGAACCAGGGATCCGTTTGGCTGCGTCAATATAATGTTTGAACAACAAGGAGCTGGGAAAACATGATTAAGCACAAAAATGCATGTCTCTTTTACAAAATCATACATGGCATGGCCCCTCCTCCACTTAGAGAATTTGTAACTATTAGAACAAACCAACATCGGATCACAAGAGGAGTCATGAAAGGGGACTGCATTATTCCATTTAGGAAAAGTACCTTTAGTCAGTCAGCCTTCTCTGTTGCAGCCTCACGTGAATGGAATAACATCCCAACATGTATCAGAGACCTAAACACATATCGGTCATTTAGTTCTAATCTGAAACAGTGGCTGTTTGATAATATGATCTGCCAGCACTAAACTTGACCCGCCTGCTCTTGCCTCCTTGTGTCAGCGTGTCTGTGAATTTGTCCTGCAACTTACTTTGTATGCTTGCTTGTTTGTATGCTTTTTGTAGCTCGTTCTATGTCTCTCCTGTGCTGCTTCATGTACTATTGTCATGTCGACTTTTTGTTAGTTTGTTGTGCATGTACTGTCTGCTTTGGTGGGCTACTGCCTCGATGTCTAACACATATAGATGTCCTCTATAAGTCCTAGTCTACCTTTTCAATTTGTGTTTGTTTGATGCTGACTCTTGTTTGTCCTGCATGCTTCATGTATTTTAATGCTTGAACTACTGAATACTTGTATGTGGTTATAATTAATGTTTTATCTGTTGCTTTTCTATGTTCTTTTTTAAACTCTTTCTGTTATTTGCTAATTTGCTTTTTAGGGAGCCTATTGTTACATCTGGCCAAGGACTGCAGATGGAAACTAACCTTCTGGCTAAATCTGGCATATTTACAGAAATGTCTATTAATATGCACTGTCCCTGTCAAAAAAAAAAAAATAAACAAAAATAAAAATAAAAAAATAAATAAAAAAAAAATTTGTATTGGAACACGTGTGGAGCACCTGAAGCTGGTGATGCTGCACTAGACGAAAAGCAGTATTATTGTCACAGTGAACCTCTACGGACAGGCCTAATCCCCTGCTGTAACCAACTGTTTCCATGATGTTACCTCGGCGTTCGCCAGTGAAGACAAGGTGGGTCTATCGGCGTTTGCGGACCTTAAGGGGGATTTGGAGAACAAAGGAGAGAGCCGCGGGGGGGCTCGCGCCGCCGCGCGGACCGATCGCGACGTGTGATCTAATTAGCATATGAATCGGAGTCCAGCCGCTGGCTAGAACCTCTCTCTACTCACCATTGGAGGAAACCACAGACCCTTGAAACTAATGTCACTCGTGATTGGCTGGTAGAAGTGTTGCTATTGGTCACCTTATGGGTCATTGCAGTGCACACGTGGGGTCACAGCATTCCGCACGTGGGGTAAGCCCCTCCCACACAATATTTATAATAAAAATGTATATATTAATATTTATTATTATTTATAAGTAAGCCTTTACCAAAAGCACTGCAGTTAATTAAAACTAAACATTCATGTGATGCTTGATGCTATAGGTGAACATATTGTACAGGGAACAAATGTGAACAAGGTATATGTGGAGTGAAAGCTTTATTTACATACAGCAAAAATATTGTACAAAATCTCAGGTGAGGCTTGAAATGTTTCTCTGCAGCCTCTGGGTCATGACTTCTTTGTGGGACTCTTCTCCAGTGTGTAGACGTCTGTGGTGTGTAGCTGTGAGATCAGTGTAGCTTCCAGTCTTATATGAAGTGTGGGACACAGGTCGGTGCACTCCTGGCTGTGGAAGGATGGATCCATGTCATCTGTCCCGCTTCAATCAGCTGTAAACACATTCAGTAAAATTAGCACAGTTCAATGACAACATACACCTTTACATGTAACTGGAAAATTATTTAATGAATATAACCTTACCCTCTTTCTTCTCCGACAACTCCTCAATGCTGATGTAAGGTCTGGTCGGATCATACTGGCTCATAGTGTGTCTTTGTACGTCATGGACAGGCAGCTGGAAAACAACACATGTAACATGACTTTATTATTAATAAACGGAAATAGCCGCGCTGCATCACCGTTGGAAGATCCACAGCAAAAAAACACCAAAACAATTCATAAACAGTTACTTACATTCAATGGCTTAATTTTCTGGACTTTAAATCCGGACTTTCAGCGTCTCAGCCTAACGCCTCTTTGTTTGTGTGTGTGTGTGGGGGGGGGGGGGGGGCTGAGGCTGTGAAAACATACAGAAAAAAGTCACGTTGATGAAAAAACTTAACGAGAACAAACTGTTACATCTAAGTAATTCATACATATTTACACATGCACTAGATCTGCTCCAGCACTCGATGCTGTATTCGTATTTTAGCAACTTTCTCGCTATCCCAAAGAGTGGCGGACATGCTTTCAGATGTACCAGTTAGCTTAGTGGTTAGCATGGCGTCTCTAGCTCACCGTAACTCAGGGACTGTGCTTCCGTCTTCTCCGCCTCGACTCGTCCACACCGGGCCCGCGGCTCTGCCTCCACACGCACTCATCTTCTCCTCCAGGGAACAGCGTCGTGTCGACTTCAGCAAGTTATTTACCCCGAAGACAGAGTCACTCGTACGGGACAAGCTAAACACGACCCGCTTCCTGTCTGCGGGACACTCGACGCTGCTGCACGGCGTTTACGAGGCTCTGATTGGACGAGTCCATCAGCTGATGACGCGAGCGGGTGACGTGAGCAGCGGTTACTTCATGGGATAAGTATTTGACTGAGGCCAGGTTTATTTTTTGTGGTGTTTAGTAAATTTACACACATGATTCACTCATGCTGTTCTGTGTTCGTAACCTTATAGTTGAATGCACTTATTGTAAGTCGCTTTGGATAAAAGTGTTGACTGTTTTAATGGAATACTGAGAAAGTTTAATAACAACAATTAGACAATTGAAGTTCAAATTATGAAGGAATTTAAGCTCTATATTGTGTCTCCTTTATATTTAAAATAATAATCAAACTGAGTGGAGATGTATGTTGTATCCAAACAGCCGGCTGCTGTGTTTTGTCACTGTGCAGTCCATGGGGGATTAAATATTACACTGAAAAAATAAATCATTAAATCAATGAATGTTTCATAGCAATTTTGAAAGTAGTGGTGAAAAGGTTCCATTTATAATTCATGGAACAGCTTAGTTTGCCATTGACATGTGAATTTGATGCCAGTATTTTGGGAGGACAGATATTTTTATGGAAAGCCAGTAGAAGTTTGGAGCTTACAGGACACAGGTGATCATACCCAGCATCATTTATTTGCTGGTAGAGGTGTGGTTTACACTTCCTCTGTGCATTTAACCAGCACAATTGAAAAAGTGACTGTAATCATGCCACTCTATACAGTTGTTGAGATTTAGGATTGTTTTGGATGACAATAAAAATTTGAAATAAAGTGCATTGTTTCATTTCTTTTGACTGCATTGACCTTTGTTCGTGGTATACAATATAATTCATTATAGCACACTTACTTACTTAAGAACAATTTAAAATTTCAGGTTTAATATTTATTTTAAGCCTGGTTTACTCAGCCAGATAGTTTGTTGGTGCCTCTAACACATTGGTGTTATCTGCTCTCAGGGAAACTGATTTGCATTTGTGAAGCTCAGAGCATTGTCATTTGCATGTGAAAGCGTCCTCTAGGAGTTGGAGCAGGGGGGGTCAAATCTCAACAGCTCACAGGCTTGACAACTGCAGGAACCCTGAGCGTTTCCTTTGCTGCCTGCAGATACGTGTGAAAGTCGTTAACCGAAGGATGTGCCAACACTTCTCTGCGACACAGATTGACACAAACGCTTCTTTTCATGCAGTGCTGGTTGTGATAGAGATATTAGAGTGGCAACGAGATCAACTAAATGAATAAAACAGTGGTTCTCCACCTTCTCAAGTCGTTTTCTGTCTGATCTTCACAGGAACCCGAGGTGATCCAGAGGAGACGTCTGACTACGTGAATGAAAATCCACATTCAGCTTCAGGTACAAATATTAACAACTGTCTGTTCAGCTCCTGGCTCATGAGCATTTGAAATAAACCTCAACTGAAACTCCATCATATCATTATTAAATAGTTATTGTACGATAAGTATGCAGTTCAATTGGTGTCTCAAATTTAAAATCCTTTGTGTAAAACTATGAACGGCCTTGATTCTGTTGTCGCTTTTTTTAGTATCAAGTGTGTACTTTAGACATTAATAGTTATTGTCACTTTGTTTTAGGACAACTATTAATGGTGCATCCTCCAGAAAACAAGAACATGAAAATCAACATTCATCCTTAAACACCTTCACATATTAGACTCACCAGTTTTGTAACAGCTCATTGGAAAGAACGACTTGATCTGGATTGAATTTCAGTATAAAGGAAAAATAAATGCTTCGATATTTGCTTTGTGTTTACGTTCAATATTTCAATTGACGGATATGGGCCTTTTACGATATGCTCTGATATGAAAAGGTTTATTTTAGCTGCGTCCACATAATGTTCGAACAACAAGGACGTTCATTTGCATTGGAACACGTGTGGAGCACCTGTAGCTGGTGAAGCTGGTTGTGATAGAGATATTAGAGTGGCAACGAGATCAACTAAATGAATAAAACAGTGTTTCTCCACCTTCTCAAGTCGTTTTCTGTCTGATCTTCACAGGAACCCGAGGTGATCCAGAGGAGACGTCTGACTACGTTAATGAAAATCCACATTCAGCTTCAGGTACAAATATTAATTAAAGTGGCTGTTCAGCTCCTGGCTCATGAGCATTTGAAATAAACCTCAACTGAAACTCCATCATATCATTATTAAATAGTTCTTGTACGATAAGTATGCAGTTCAGTTGATGTCTCAAATTTCAAATCCTTTGTGTAAAACTATGAACGGCCTTGATCATGTTGTGGTGTTGAAGTATCAAGTGTGTACTTTAGTAATTTATACTTATTGTCAATTTGTTTCAGGACAACTATTAATGGTGCATCCTCCAGAAAACAAGAACATGAAAATCAACATTCATCCTTAAACACCTTCACATATTAGACTCACCAGTTTTGTAACAGTTCATTGGAAAGAACGACTTGACCTGGATTGAATTTCAGTATAAAGGAAAAATAAATGCTTTGATATTTGCTTTGTGTTTACGTTCAATATTTCAATTGACGGATATGGGCCTTTTACGATATGCTCTGATATGAAAAGGTTTATTTTAGCTGCGTCCACATAATGTTCGAACAACAAGGACGTTCATTTGCATTGGAACACGTGTGGAGCACCTGTAGCTGGTGAAGCTGGTTGTGATAGAGATATTAGAGTGGCAACGAGATCCACTAAATGAATAAAACAGTGGTACTCCACCTTCTCAAGTCGTTTTCTGTCTGATCTTCACAGGAACCCGAGGTGATCCAGAGGAGACGTCTGACTACGCTAATGAAAATCCACATTCAGCTTCAGGTACAAATATTAACAACTGGCTGTTCAGCTACTGGCTCATGAGCATTTGAAATAAACCTCAACTGAAACTCCATCATATCATTATTAAATAGTTCTTGTACGATAAGTATGCAGTTCAATTGGTGTCTCAAATTTCAAATCCTTTGTGTAAAACTATGAACGGCCTTGATCATGTTGTGGTGTTGAAGTATCAAGTGTGTACTTTAGTAATTTATACTTATTGTCAATTTGTTTCAGGACAACTATTAATGGTGCATCCTCCAGAAAACAAGAACATGAAAATCAACATTCATCCTTAAACACCTTCACATATTAGACTCACCAGTTTTGTAACAGTTCATTGGAAAGAACGACTTGATCTGGATTGAATTTCAGTATAAAGGAAAAATAAATGCTGTGATATTTGCTTTGTGTTTACGTTCAATATTTCAATTGGCGGATATGGGCCTCTTACGATATGCTCTGATATGAAAAGGTTTATTTTACAGGATAAACAATGTGCTGTATGATTATATTTTACATTGAACATTTGTCTTAATTCAAGTTCTATATATTTAGTCGTATTTGTGTCTTTTTCAATTTATCTTAATTTCTTTTAAAAAAAAACTTGAATTAAGCTTTATTGCAATTTTATATAGAAGTGATGTTTTTTTACTCCTGATATCGGCATCTGCATTGGACCCTAAAAAAAGCTTATTCTGTATATTTTTGCCGCAGTCATGCAACAAAAGTTTGAATGCAACCTGAGATGTTTTCCATTCGTAAGTATAAATATGTCTTTGTTATTATTCACCAATGACTCAATGGAGGACGATGTCAGAAAGGACCCCGTCTGTCTGTGTGTTATGATCCATATACAGTCTGTGGTGATGTGTGATTATTTCCATGGCTCGTAATTCTCTGTTTGATGAAAACACTCGTCTGCAGACAGTTTAGCTTTTTGTTTTGAAATGTGATGAGCTGTAACAGATTAGAATTCAAATACATAATTGAATGTGTTCTTTCTTTTATCTTTATTAAACTTTGAAATCCCAGCTGGACTCTGTCGATATATCAGAACATATGAAAATAATACACATTGATGGTCGTAGTGCATCAGAATGTGGGCTTAGTATGACAATGATGTGTGATATTTTCTCTGTGTGCTATTGTGAAGATGGGATTTTTACATTATCGTGAAACTACAAAACCTACAATTTATTTATTCATTCTTTTTATTTGTCTCATTTACTTTTTGTTTTTACTGGAAACCATGTTGCACAATCCTACCAGGGCCTGTTGGGACACGAGCAGAGCTTGTGTCCCTGAGGCGCCTGAACACTTCTTCCCCTCTTCATTGAGGAGGGGGGGTATATAAGCCACTGCAGAAAACCTCCCTCCACAAGCAAGCGACAACTTACAGCACATCACACAACACACAGTTACAGGTGAAACAATGGGGTCCTGGTCTTTGCTTGTGTTGACCCTCCTGGGGTTGTTGTGTGTGGAGCCCGGGTTCGGACAGCGAGGCGACGTGGACGTGGGGGAGTGGATGAGAGCTCAAGAGAAGCTGACTAAGGGTTTACAAGAGAATCAGAGACGGGTTGAAACCCAACAGCAGGATCTTGAGGCCCTGGAGGCCCGGCTCAATGCGACTGTGGACGAGCTGATGGGGCAGAAGACCGACATGGACCAACTGAAGGAGGAGAACAAAGGTCAGAGATCACGACTGGAATATTACAACATATATTCCCAGTAATGCATTTTGTCAGATGATATGTTTTATTTTCAAAACTGGAACAGACCTGCAAACACGACTGAATGCCTCAGAGATGGAGATTGATAAGCTGAAACAGAACGGTGGTAAAGGTAAGACCAGCAGACTTTAACCACTGGTTTATCAATATTCTGCACTAGAAAAATGTGTCTGATCATCCTGAAATAAGTTTCAAACCCTGAAATAACGCTCTTGTGATGTTTGTCGTGATTAATTCTCTGCGTGTGATTTATTTCACTTTAACGTGAACACTCCTCTAAATTCTCCCAATGTTGAAGAACAAATCTGTGATCTGCCTCTTTGTGGAAATCTGTTCTGTAGTTTTTGCAGAATCCTCTTCCTCCATCTTCTCTGCTGATGTAACTTATCTCCACTTGTAATGTCATTGAGTCATTTAGTGTCTTCTCTGTGTTGCAGGAATCTTCACGGCGCCCGGCGCTGGTTCCTACTTCTTCAGCTTCAGCACCTACGGCTACAACACCCACGTGATGGGCGCCATGTTGATGAAGAACGGCCTCCTGCAGATGTCCACCTACGAAAGCCCGACAGCCGACGGCTCGGACAGCAGCAGTACCGCCGCTGTGCTGCGCCTGGCGGCCGGCGACCAGGTGCACGTGGAGCTGTGGGAGAACGGCAGAGTGTTCGATAACCTGAACGGACACACCACCTTCAGTGGGTTTCTCCTCTTCCTCATGTAGATGAACACACACGTTATATTCTCACTGCGGCTCTCTCCTGACATGATAAGAAAAAACTCAATTCATGTTTTCATTACTCAGAGAATTTTATTAAAGATATGTGGGAACATTCAGCATAAATACTGCAAAATAAATAAACTCACTACATTGTCCGTTTTCTTTCCTCTTCTGATTCTGCCTGATTGCACTGAAAACTGAACTATCACAAGTGGGACAGCGCCCTCTTGTGTTCACACTGTATTTTTGAATCCATAGTTATTGAATACTTTTTGTCCTGGATTTCAACACCTTTTAAATACATTGAATTCACCTCACCATAAGTAAACCACAGTTCATTGATGTCCTACTTTTGACAAGCCTAAAGATTCATATAATTTACACTGTAAAATACACTATATTGGAAATACCCTCATCTGCAGTGGATGATCTGAGAGTGACAGCTTCAAGTCTGATTCCTCAGGTAAACTATTCCAGAGGTTTGGGGTCTTTAGCCTCGACCGATTGATTCCTAACCAGGCGAGCAGAAGATCTCAAACAAGCGACACACTATTTACCAACATGTCTTACAAACGTAAATCTGGTGGCAAAACCAGCAGAGACGCTCGTATGTCATTGTTGGGCCCAGGCATCTTGCCCATGTTTTCCCACTTCTGCGTTGTGGGGTCATAACGATGGACCATATTTGTGTCGCTGTATTCCTCGTGGCTGTATCCACCCAGCACGTAGAACTTTCCCTCCAAAACCGCACTTCCTGCTCCGACATGCGGCACCGGCAGAGATGTGATGGCGGTCCAGGTGTCAGTCTCGGGGTTGTACACTTCACAGTCGAGCATGTCCACAACGTTCACAGGCGCACCTGCGGTGGTTCCTCCTGCGACGTAGAGGCGGTCGCCCAGCGTCTCCATGCAGTGTTTAGCCCGAGGTTTATTCATGTTCGCCAGATAGGTGCTTCCTGTCTCTGGGTGGTACCGAAACATGGAGGAGAGACACCTGTAGTCGCTGTTCATCCCTCCTGAGACCAGGATCTGCCCTTGTACAACTTTTGCCACATGACCGCTCAGAGGTAGATCCAAGGGCCAAGTGAAGCTGAAAGGGAAGCGATTCATATGTAAGAATATTTGCACTGATCAGCCAAGACACAGTGTTGTACAGAATAGATCTTTTAAACATGGGTATAAACCAAAATGACTTGTTTACATTTATGGCGCCTTATTCTCAGACTTTTTAAATACTATTCCATATGCTTCTTGTTAGGTCTCTCCCTTTTTGGTATGATCTTTGACCTAGGGAATAATCTCTGACCTGCTAATGATTGGGTATAGAAGGAATGTGCTTTAACAGGCGTCTTCAACTGTAGGTACGAAACATGTCCTTATCTAGTCAGAGGCCCTATGTGTGATGTCATTTTATCTCTAGTTTTGGGGTGAACATCTCCCCTATAAGGATCCTTGTCGGGCATTGGCAAGGCAGACTTTCACTATTTGGCTTGTGTTGTCTCCGGGTATACCATGGTGCCCGTCTGACCTGCAAAACTTCTGTGTAATAAACATATTATACAAACAAGAACGAGGTCGGCTGAGATTCCTTCATCAACATCAACCTCAACAACAACATCGACATCTCGGCTGCATAGAATATAGCATAACAGCTTTTTAAATAATTGACCACACATCTCGTTAAAGTGCTTCCTGTCATGATCTTGCCCTTCTAGAATTAATACGTTTTAAATCAATTATCGTTTCTGGTCAAACAACAATACCGATTTGGTGCAAGCTACCGATGTAGTAGATAGTTGTTGAAATGCTTAGAACACTTTGCTTTGAAAAATCCCATCACACTAACCTCCAAGAGTTTGAAGTGGGGCAGTATCGTTCCACACTTTCTACATATTCCGGATCACAGTGTCCGCCGATGGAGAACATCTTCCCCTCCAGCACAACCACAGAGAAGAGGCATCTCTTCTGCTGCATGTCAGCCAGTCTCTCCCAGCTGTCCTGATGGGGGTCATACCTACAGATGTGGAGACAAACAGTATGTGTATAGAAGCAGTGATAGATCCTGGATGTGAAAAACTGTACATGAATGTTACTGGAATATTCAAGAGCAACTTCCCTCACCTGTACACAGAGTTCAGGGTGTCAGCGGTGCCGTAATACTTTTTGCCCCCGAACACGTATAGTTGTCCCGTGAGCGCCGCCACCTCGTGACTGAAGCTCGCCGACTCTGGTAATTCTCCCAGCCGTCTCCACTCCATGTCCTTTTTTATCCCTGTATGGCTCCTCAGGGAATTTCCAAACCAGAGTTCTCTGCTGATGCTGCGGGTAGATAGGTCTTCAGAGGTCTGTTCACCCCCAATCAAGACCAGACTCTCTTTTGGCAGATAGATCCGGCACTGACTGTCTGGTGTAATCTCATACGAGCAGAACTCCTCAAAGATTGTTTCGTAGAGCTCGACCAGGCTGTGATGGGTCCAAATATCCAAAGACTGGACCTCCTTGAATTCCTTGAATGTCATCAGGGGGAAATGGATAGTTTTCATTAGCACCTTAGCAAGTTTGAGCCTTTTCTTTGGCTTAGCTTGAATCCATGCTACCACTGCTTTGAATACAACGAGCTCAGATGGAACGCAGAGTGAGTGACTGCTCAGGTACTTGAGGAGTTGTTTGGCCGGGAGATCCTTGAACTTTAAGGTGCACGCTACCTTTTGGAATTGTCGCAGGACAAAGTCGTCCGCAGTTTCGAGCAGCTGCACCATCTCGTAAGCCGCAGCAAAAGATGCCACATCCAGGCAGGAGAGGGGATTGATTTGTCCCTGCAGGAAGTCCAGACACAAGGAGAGGGCCGGCTGATATTGGAGCTGGAGGCTGGTGCTGGTAATCTCAAAGACAAAGCTCCAGCTGAGGGGCAGAGCGCCGCTGTAGGAGCAGCCGACCAGAAGCTGCAGCTCAGACGCCAACAGGGAGGGGAGCGCCACCCGAGGCTGATGGGACTCCCTCATCCCCGAGGTGAACATGCCATGGAAGTAGTCGCTTCCTGCAGCCAGGATGACTCTGTGGACTAAACAGACGAGGATTTACTATATACGAGCCTCTGCATGTTCTTTGTTCCATGAAAGATGATTAAATTACATCATGGTAAATCCAAACCACAATCTTTTCAAGTCATTTGGGAACATTATCGAATTATGATCTAATGTACAGTTCAGTTATCTCTTGATGGAACGCTACCTCACAAAGAAATGTTTTAACTTCAAGATCGGGTTGCCCCACATCCGCTTAATGTAGCGCACACCGGCCAACTGGCCAATCAGAGCAGACTGGGCTTTATCAGGAGGGGGGTCTTAAAGAGACAGGAGCTAAAACCAAGTGTTGGAGACAGAGGCTGAAGAGAAGGGCTGCAGCGATGGACAGTCTGAGGTAAATGTTTCTGAACATTAGAGCATGAAGACATTTCAAAGTAATAACACAAATTAAAATGATCAACCAGGATATGAAGCACAATATTTCTCCTTTAAACTTTTACATAAACACATTCATGGTGGTCTACTCACCCGGAAGCGATTCTCCAATCCCTTCCAACGTGACATCACAGCCCACCCTGTCCATCCACAGCTGCTTGATGGACTGAAGACTGATCTTCCTTTCCTCCGCAGCAGAGATCTTTTCTTCTTTCTTACGTCCTCCAGTTTTCGGTGACTCTGCCTCGTTGCAGAGATCCATCACTCGGGGAACGCAGAGTGTTTGAGCTGCGTCCTTTATCTGATTCACCGTGTCCTTGTCCAGACGGGACATAAATCCAGAATAGGCAAACTCAACAACTGCCTCTAATCCAACAGCATCCACTTCTGGACCCAGGAACATTGACCACCTTGTATCATCTTCTCTTTTATTGTTTTCTGTATTTCTTCTGCTCAGGCTTTCCCGGACAAGGGAGCTGACGGCAGCCAGGACAGGGGAGTGTACCTGGAAACTCTTCCCAGCCTCTGTGCTCAAACGTAGGTCGGTGAGAAGGGACGAGTCCCTGAACTCTGTCAAAGTGAGAAATAAATCGGTGGGATAATCGCCTTTGCAGTAAACCTTCCCCTCATCTTCATCATTACAATCCATGTCTTTGTATGATATATGATCTGCTTCCTCTTCATCCGATGAGTCCTCTTGTTCCTCCAGAAGCTTTTCTGGATCCTCCTCGATCTCTCCTCTGGTTCCTGTGAATGAGTCTTCCTCATTTGTCAGCTCCTCGCTCTCATCCTCCTCTTCAGTCCACACTCCAAGGACTCTACTGTCAGTCCTCCTTGGTTCTTCCACTTCCTCGGGATCCTTGCGTTGTTTCTCTACGGATCTTTTTCCGTTGTTCAATTTTTCAGAATTATAACCTTCATCCTCTGATCCCATCCGCCGAGAATCTTCATCAGATTCAGATGAATCCGAGAAGATTTCTTCGTCTTTTAAGGTTTGATCTTTTTGAGCCGCACATTCTTGATTTTGTTGAAGACGCTCTTCCTCAATTCTACTGCCATCATCTTCCTCTTGTACCTGCTCTTCCTCCTTCTCTTCACCATCTTCCTCCACCTCCTTATTCACCACAGGCTCAATCGCTTCCTCCACTTCTCCCTCTTCCTCCCATCGCTCTGCTTCTATCAGCCCTCCTTCCCTCCTTATCATCTCCTCATCCTCCCTCCCCTCCCCAATTCCAACTATTTCTGCTTGCGTCACTTCTTTTTCCTCCGCCTCTTTCCCCTCCTTCCTCCCTTGGTCCTCCCTGTCTTCTCCATTATCTCTCCCTTCTCCTCCCACTTCCTGTTCCTCTGCCTCTGTCTCCCCATTTTGTTCCTTCTTCTCCTTAATTTCTTTCTCTATTTCTTCTGGCTCCATCATCGTCTCCAGATTTACCTCTTCACTCACTCCCTCACTTTCCCCTACTTCCTCCTGTTGCTCTGCGATTGTCACCTCCTCCACCTCCACCTTCTTCCCTCCCTCCATTTCTTCTGTCACCTCCCTCTCCTCCTCTACACCCACCTGCTTGTCCTCCTCAACCTCCCTCTCTCCCTCATTTTCTTTCTCTTCCTCCTCTTCCTCTGTGACTTGTTCATCATTCACCATCACCATTGGATTTGCCTTCTTCTCTGCTTCTCCCTCCTGCTCGCTCCCTTCCTTCCCTGTCCAACATGCTTCATTTTCCTCCTCTTCCTCACTGTCCTCCTCCGTTTCCCCCCCATCGTCCTCCTCCTCATGCACCATCCAGATTTGTCCAACGACTCAGCCTCTCACTCAATGTCCTCCTCCTTTTCTCCTCCTTAGTTTTCTTCCATTCCTCCCACTCCTGCTGCAGGTGTAGATCAGCCACTACCATACTTTAATCTCTGCCAATCCCTTTATCCTTCTCCTCCTCTCTCTCTCTCTCCCTCTCTCTCCGGTATTAGAGTTTTCAAAAGTGGTACAGGTGCCCTAGATTTCTCACATATCCTGTTATACACTCGCTAACTGAAATTCTAGACTGTTTTGGCGGCTTCAGTTTGAATCCTTACAGAGATTTGTGAGGAGATGATGCAGCAAATACATTAGGGTTACTTTTGCTGTATTGTTAGGGGGGGGGGGGGGTTGATTCTTTTTCTTCTTCTCCATACAAATAATAGTAATAATAATAATAAAGTTAATTTGTGCTGAGTTACAAAATAAAAGTGCATATTATACAAAAACTCCAGTCAAACTACGCAATGCAATAAAACAAAACAGACACAGAACAACAGTAAAACAATAAGAGGAGAAATCTAGAAGAAAATAAAACAACAAACATTTCTGTATATGTTTTATTTGCTTTTTAACCTGAATCAGAAATTAACCTGACATCATTTTATATGTAGATAATCATGGGGGTTTATATTCACAGCTCTGTGCCTTTAAAGCCACACAGGATTTGGTCCAGGCAAGTTATAAACAAGAAACTAATCTTGTTTATATCTGCGAGGCAGCAAATCTCTGCCAATGTGAGCTCATGCACCGAGACATGTCGGAGCTGGGGGGTCTTGGATCTTTATTCGGGACCATATGACTTGGGGATCAGTATTAAATGCCCAGAGAGTCAATAAAGGGATCACGTTGCTCCTCTACAGCCAAACCCAGTGGAATCTGGGTCAACTGTAGAGTGGGACTGGAAGGCAACAACATGTACACTTGTCTGCGTTGGAGCCACTAGACAAAGCAAACAGCTGGGTCCCGCTGTGACCTTGACTGGGAAATAGCTTCACGGGTCTGAAGCAGCTGACAGTGGACCCTCACAAATCACCACGCTGTCAGAAGTAGCAGCTCGATTGGTTTGCTTTAGCTATCAATACATTCATACCCATCTCCAAGCTCTACATGAATCTCAAACTGTAACAAAGCTGTCGAACATTCAGGGGGAAAGTTTTCTATTATTTTCTATTGCTCACACCAGCCGCCTCCTGGACTCTCAAAGTCTTAACGTAGTGAGACAAGGCCCAGTTCAAGATAAGATGAGATATGCAAGACTAGAGAATAATATACACCTTTCACGACAGATATATTGTTTGTGGAGAAATGTACGTGAGTAAAGTACCGTGGCACATCTACAAAGATATAAACTGTGCATGAGGAGATATTGAAATGGTCTATCTGTATATTGTCTAATGTTTCCAGTGGTTCTCAGCCTGGGGACAGCAGCTGCTCAGGACATTAGAGGGGACGACTGGACGAAGGGACCCTGACGATGCCCAGTAACCAGGCTGCGAGTCAGGAGAAGGACTCCTCCACATGATGAGGTGCAGGTGACGAGTGGAGTTTAAGAAGCAGAAGGAGTTTTGGCCTAAAGCACATGATGTTCTTTCTGCAGTGAAGGACATCTTCTATCTAGCACAGCTCTATCCAGCCCATCAGACTCTATAAATCTGGGCCGTGAGACAGTTTCAGGGGATAGCAAAAAGAAATAGCAGAGTCACATGTGATGTTAGCGTGATCCCTTATGGCTGCATGCCTCCCAGGTCACGGTCAGGGGGCGGGGCGTCCACAAGCGGCATCATGACCACTTGTTTAAAGAAAAATAGATGTTCAATGTCAAATGAAATGAAAGACGACCCCTTCTTCCTGTGTGTCCTGTGTGTCTCGAGCCGGGGATGACAGCCATACGTTATTTTAAAGTGTTCAGTCAAATTTTTAGATTGATGCCGTCCACCAACACGGAGGAGGTGAGGTTTATGGCCTTTATACTGCTGTCAGCCACCAGGGGGAGATGGAGCTGCATCGAAATCCCTTTTAGGGAGCTGTCATGTCGTCACTCTTCATTTACAGTGATGAAGTTCTACTGAATCTATCCACTGAAATGCTCAGAAGCAGAAATGGTGTGAGTGGGTGTGTCGGGAATGAAACTGGTGGGCAACACACTCCTACCTGAGGACACACACACACACACACACACACACACACACACAAACACACTCTCTACAACTGAACAGCTGAGTGAACCTTTTCTTACAAAATTAAAGGAACATTTTGGGAACTGAAGGTAAGAATCATCACTAAATTACATGTTATATTTATATAAAAAGTCACAAAACCACAATTTGCTGTTATTATAGACTGTAGACAAAGATTAACGACATGACAGCTCCCCAAAAGTGGAGCTAAGGCATATTTAATTAAGGTCATAAACCCCGCCTCCTCCGTGTTCACAGATGGGACATGGACAAAACAAAGTCATTGTGGGTAGTTTTTATCAGACTGGTAACTGTGGTCAGGTTTCAGGTAAAGGGAAAATATCATAACTGGCCCAAAAAAAGATGCTTATTCTTTTAAGGTTCTATGGTTTAGTGGAAGAAACACAAGTTGTTGTTTTTTTTGTCAAAATACAATCTAGTTTTATTGAACTTCTATTGCCCCAATGAAAACAGAGGTGAAGATACATTATACACAAATAAAATCCGGGCGTTACAACCGACTGGAACAAAACAAGGTTCTAAATATAAAGAAATTATCTTATAGAACCGTTCTCATTCAAAAACAACTTAATGTTCAATGTACAGAACAGAGAAGCCACAGCAGAACGGCTGTTTACAGTAAGAAGCACGACTGATTGTCAAGCTCACTTTCTTTCTTAAATAATCACTCACGAACAGACACATAAACATAAATACTTTTCAACACGATAGTAATGTTTTGACTGTAAGACTTTGAAAAGGGTTTAAATTACTTTAACAAAGTAAAGTTCCACTAAAGCTCGTTTTATTTTGAGGTCAGCTCATTTCTCTAGTGAAGCCAGACTGAGCAAGAGGAGGAAGAAGAAGAGGAAGAAGAGGAAGAGGGATCCACCTCTTCACAAGTCAAATAACACATGTTGTCCTCAAGGAGCAGATGTACAGTAGATCACACACCTGATCCCCCCCCCCCCCCCGCTATTGCTTTTTAAATATGATCATGTCTTATTTTGGTCCCTGCATTTGTGAAATATATTCATCGGAGATAAAAGTGGACACAGGAGACGTTTCACTGCAGCAGAGTGTTTGCATAGTTCAGCAGCAGCGTCGTGTTGACATGTTTTCCTATGGAGACCCCCCCCCCCACACACACACACACACACACACACACACACACACACACACACACACACACATCGCACTGCTCCTGTGGCTCGTTGAGACGAGAACTCTATTTTTACAACCGAGGGGGTGAGGAAGCGAGGTGAGATGTTCTGAAGCAAACGCTGAGTTCATGTTGTTGTCATTGTGAGCAGGTTCAGGAGCAGGTGCAGTGAAACCCCGAGGTCAGCACCCCCCCCCCCCCAAAAAACACAAACAAACAAACAAGATGCTTTGAATCAGTTCAACATGTGAGGGAAAGAAGAAATAAAAGCATCTGGACATCTTCATGGCCCCACCAGTCTGGACCAGGGTCCGACCCAAGCTCCGAGTCTTTGCTCCATGTGATCCGGTGACTTCTGGTTTCATGATATAACTTAGGGACCGGATTGAAGAATTGTGTCTGACAGACGTTTGTCAGGAGCTGCTTCCACCTGATTGGTTCTTAGACAAGCGTCATCACTGCGGCAGATTAAAGTCTTGTTGTTTGAATGAAGAAAGTGAATGAACTATAATTTAGTTAAGTTCATTGCCACTGTAATATCAGTATCATGATAATCCATTTTTCTGCTCACATCCCATCTACCCTCTGCCTTTTGACTGCATGCTAAGATGTGTTCTTTTTTTGAGAACTTAATATTTTGCGTATCAAGATGTTCCGTCTACATATATGTTTAAACCTGTTGAAGAGAGAAACAGCATTTCAAACTTTGTGTCGTTGGAGGTGAAGAGTGTTCCTGAGCAACGTCCTGCTATTGGTCCAGACCCTGGTCCGAGGAACCTGGTCCGTGGAACCTGGTCCGTGGAACCTGGTCCGTGGAACCTGGTCCGAGGAACCTGGTCCGTGGAACCTGGTCCGAGGAACCTGGTCCGTGGAACCTGGTCCTTGGAACCTGGTCCGTGGAACCTGGTCCGTGGAACCTGGTCCGAGGAACCTGGTCCGTGGAACCTGGTCCGAGGAACCTGGTCCGAGGAACCTGGTCCGTGGAACCTGGTCCGTGGAACCTGGTCCGAGGAACCTGGTCCGTGGAACCTGGTCCTTGGAACCTGGTCCGTGGAACCTGGTCCGAGGAACCTGGTCCGTGGAACCTGGTCCGTGGAACCTGGTCCTTGGAACCTGGTCCGTGGAACCTGGTCCGAGGAACCTGGTCCGTGGAACCTGGTCCGAGGAACCTGGTCCTTGGAACCTGGTCCGTGGAACCTGGTCCGAGGAACCTGGTCCGTGGAACCTGGTCCGAGGAACCTGGTCCGAGGAACCTGGTCCGAGGAACCTTTCACACCTGCTATGTTGGTTTGGACTTTACTCAAAGCTCAGAAGGTCTGAACCAAACAGGAGGTGTGAAGGCCCACAGATGGTCTGCTAACCTCGTCACAGCACACTACATCTGTCTATGACCAGTTTCAGATTAGTTGGAACTTCTTCACATGTTTGGAATGATGCAGCGGAGATGTTGGGGTCAAGCCCCGGCCCAGGGGAGGAGGAAGGAGACGATAAGGATGAGGAGGGACAGGGAGAGGGGCAGAGAGAGGAGGAGGAGGAGCACAGGGAGAGAGAGGGACGTCAGCTTGGAGCCTCGGGGCAGATCCACCCGGCTGCTCTGCATCTCCACGCTGGGCCGGCAGATGATCAGCG
>NC_083657.1:1105466-1122966 GCF_963576545.1 Limanda limanda
GGACAGAGACACAGACACAGACGGACAGAGACAAATACATCTCACACACACAAAGAAAAACATAAGCTCTGTTTGTTTTGTTCATGACGAGACGATGCTAACAAACACAGACACACAAAATCACGTGCAAATAATAAAACCATACATGGACCGCAGAGTTCCACCATCTGTTTCAGTTACTGTGACACATCATGTACTCTGAGCACAGACTGTAAATACAGATGCGTCTACACTCGTTCTGTGACCTGTACCGGAGCCAGCCACCAGGGGGTGACACACATGGTGAGGCATCTTTCTGTGGAGAGCTGCCATGACGTCCATCTTTGAATCTATGATTTAAACACGCATTGATTTTTTATTGGTTAAAAACACTACACCAAAGCTTTTCATGGCAGTTTCATCATGTGGTCAAAGAAATGGAAGGTTTGAATTATTTAAATCCTTTTTGCTGCAGACATGAAAACTCTGTTGATAAATAAATATCAAGGAGTTTTCCAGTTGGAGCTCATTTGGGCCTAGACGTCCCCTGAGCCCGGCTGCTGCCTGCTGGAGCACTGAGTGAGATAAAGTGTAATTAGTGGGGGGGGGGGGCTAATGGCCGAGGGAGGGATCCTCATTATGGCTTCTTGTGGACCATGCAAAGGAAAGTACAGTTTCTCCCGTTATCCACCCAGTTGTTCTGCAGTGGTTCTGCAGCCTCAAGTTCAATCACAGAATCTTTCTTCCTTTTCGCTGCTCTCCATAATCTCTCAAAAGTTTCACACAGACACGGAACTGTCCAATCAGGAGCCGGTCTCAGCTGTCAATCATGACGTCTCTGCCTGTTTTTAAAGCATCAAACAAAAACCAAACTGATCAGAAACATGAAAACTTGACCCTTGAGGAACTCCCTCCATCCACTAACATGGAGGAGGAAGGATTCATAACATACACAGCCACCAGCCACGAAAGGGCAATGTGTCGTCCATCTTTCTTATGTAAAGTCAACGTGTCATAGACTGTATATAAAAACATATTTGCTGCCTGTTTATAGAATTACAGTTGGAGGTAGAGAAGGGCATGCAGGGCAGATTGAGGTCTTGTATGAGCTCACGGTGGAGGAGCAGAGGCAGAAGAGGAGGAAGCCACAGATCACCACAGGCTGATAGAGGTTTGTTTACACACATGAAGCACTACAAACAGGAGATGCAGCCCCGATAAGCAAATTAAGGGAAAGGGTGCAACTCAAATAAACCAAAACCGATGCACCTCTCGCCCTCTGTGCTTCTGAATCGCTCACACACAGAAAGAGGATGGAGGAGAAGCGACGGCTGGAGAAGCAACATTCGGACGTTCTGGAAGTTCTGCAGAAAGGCGTTCCTCAGATTCTTGCGTCCTCCATCAGAGTTGGATGAACGCAGCCGGTCGTAGCTCATGTGAACCGCTCGCCTCTGACTGAAGTCTCGGGTCTCTGGCGCTCGAGCAGGACCACGGGTCAACTCTTGGATCGAACAACGCTCGTCCTCTCACAAGTTCAGGGACAATTGCAGGTTACGGAGAAGTGAGAACACAAACCCAGAGGTGGTTGGAAGATTGTGATTTTGTGGAGTGAGTTATGTGCGTCTGTGGTTGCAGAGTGAGGCGTTGAGCAGCCACAGACATTCAGAGGAGGTGAGGCCGCTGCTCACAGTTTGCTAACGTGAGGCTGCAGCCTTCATCTGAGCAGCTTGTGCCTTGGAGTCACCTTTTCTTCAGCTCTTTAGAGAAATCATCACCTTCTTTGTCGAGTCAATGCTTCTGAATATCAACCAAACCTCTGTTTGAGCCACAGAGCAATGAAGGAGTCCGAGCAACCCAAGGAGAACCCCCTGACCTGGGATCTGGACCAGCCCTGGACCTCCTTCCTCCAACCTGCTGCACGCCTGTGCCTCGACACCTTGGATTTCTCAGACCTCTGGGATGAGGAAGACAGCACAGAGGACGAGGGAACCACTTCCACGAATGAGTCATCAACATTCCTCCAAGCCCCTCCGGTACCCCCTCCTCTTCCTCCTCCTCCTCCTCCTCTCCCTCTTCCTCCTCTGGCACCAGCTTCATCCTCAGCTTCGACCCTCAAATCTCGCACCTTGAAGCTCCACTGGAGGGAAATGCAGACTTTGGCCCCCCTTCCGAGGATGACCCGCTTCGGGACTCAGACCATTTGGGCCGGACTTGAACCGGTGGATCTGGACACAAACCGGCTGGAGTTCCTGTTTGAGTCGAAGGGCAGCAGCACCTGCTTCAAGATGGCCTCTGGGCGGCAGGTAACCAACATCAGCTGAGCCACGCCTGACCAATATCTGAGTTAGCGTCAGGTTTTCTTTACATGTAAAATAGTCTGTAAATAATAATCATTGACATTGAGGGAGTTCTCGAGTCTGGTCTCATGTACAGCTGACTCCTCCTGCAGTGATTGAAACAGCTAGTTGACTTGGCCATAGTATTTTATACTGACGAATTATTTTATACCTTGTACTACTGTATATATATATGCATATTTATTTCATTCTTATTTATTCAATGTATTAACTCTTCAATGTATCAACTCTTTATTGTACCCTCGGCACCATCGTAAATGAGGGTCTTATCCCTCAATGTGTTTTCCGAGGCTTAAATAAATAAATATTCAATCAAGATCAGATCATCATCACTAATAAATTGTCGTTGGCTGCGTAATGTCAATAAAACAGGAGGCAGCACTTTTTCCATTTGCTTTTATAGAAAACACAAATGTGTCTCTGTCGGCAGCCAATCCTAAACGTTGCTGGTCTTGTATCTTTCACTGCGTCTCGCCACAGAAGCAGCCGTCAGTGTCGGTGCTGGGGATGAAGCGAAGCAACATCATAACCATCGCACTGAGCAGCCTCCCGCCCCCCCGCCTCCTCCCCCCTGCCATCTACAGCATGGACAGCAGCGTGCTGGACAGAGAGGACGTCCAGGTACAGTAGAGGTCGTGTCTCACAGTGAAGATTCAGCTTTTAATGAACAGTTGAAGTTTGCTTTTTTCCTGGATATGATAACGTTTCCGTTATCCATCAAACAGCGGCTTCAAGCGTTGATCCCAACGGAGGAGGAGCTTACTCTGGTCAGGGACGCCAAGGCCCAGAACCCCCACTGTCCTCTGGCCCAGGCCGAGCTCTGCCTCCTCACTTTGGGGGAGATCTCTCACCTGAGCTCCAGGCTTCAGCTGTGGGCCTTCGCTCTGGACTACGACTCCTTAGAGAGGGTGAGAGACGGCGGGAGGAAATCTACTTCAGAAAGATAGATGCACAAACTCATAAATATCAGCCCACTCAATATGCTAGTTTCATGTTTTATCTTCTGGGAAATCAAGAATAAGGTTAAGAAACACTTATCTTGCATTCCTACTAAAGAAAAGGTTCTTCAAAGATCCAGATCACATCGTTCCACCAAGTGTTGGCGGGACCACTTCCATGACCTCCTGTCCCCAAAGATGTGATCCTTCCTTCTCTCTGCAGGAGATTGCTGAGCCTCTCTTCCATCTGAAGCTGGCGATGGAGCAGCTGGCAGGAAGCCAGACCTTCAGGTGTATTCTGGCTACGGTGTTAGCGATCGGAAACGTTCTGAACGGATGTAAGGTGAGTGCACCGTGACTTCAGGCTCCGCCCTCGGTGCAGTTCTCAGTGTCAGTGAGGGTTTCTCTGTTCTTCTCACACTAAGGCTCGTGGGTTTGAGCTGAGTTACCTGAGCAAGTTGTCCCAGGTGAGGGACACACACTCCCGCCAGCCGCTGCTGCACCATGTGTGTGTGCTGCTGCTGCAGCTCTACCCACAATCCTCCGATCTCTACTCCGACACCAGCGCTGTCACCAAAGCTGGGAAGGTGCGTTAGTTATTGTGTGTGTGTGTGTGTGTGTGTGTGTGTGTCCTGACTGTGTATTTATGTTATGCTTGCATTTGAATTTGCAGGATTATTTAAATATAAAAGAAATTCAACACGTGTGCTGCCATCTAGAGGCAAAGATGGCAGTTGGAGCCAGACTCTGTGCAGTAATGATCGTGGATGGGGGTTGTTTATGACCAATACCGCTGCCAGCCACCAGGGGGTGATTACCAGGCTTAAGCTTGGTTTGGATCACAGACTATAAATAAAGTTCCCAAAAGTGAAGCCAAAGCATATCGATGTCCCCCTGGTGGCTGCCGCAATATAGGTCATAAGCCCCTCCTCCTCTACGTCAGTGGAAGGGACCTGGACCGAACTCGTCCATTATTCTAAAAATCAACAATGTAAATTTATTCTAAATGAATCTAGGCAACAATCCTCAAAATGTTGAAACCCCCCCCCCCCCGTGTTCTTCTTCTCCTCTTTACAGTGCGATTTCTCCCTGGTCCAGTCCAACCTCTCTCAGCTGGAGGCCATGTGCAAAGCATCATGGGAGCAGCTGAAGGTGCTGGACAAGGCAGAGGAAAAGAGGAAAGGAGGAAAGGGGGAGAAGAGGAGAGGAGGAGGAAGAGGAGGAGGAGACGAGAGCTCGGCTCAGGAAGGTTCCCTCCGTCAACAGCTGCCGAAGATGTTGAAAGAGTGCGAGGAGAAGCTGAAGGTCCTGAGAGCTGTGCACCGCCGGGTCATCAACAGGTCACTGATCACAGACTCCTCCTCCTCAAACCAATCAACTGTACGTCTGTAAGACTTTCTGTTTCCTGGTTCTCCAGGTTCCACTCTTTCCTCTTGTTCCTGGGCTACTCCCGAGCGATGGTGAGAGACACCAAAGCCGAGGACTTCTGTAAGACCATCAGTAACTTCTCCCTGGAGTTCCGGTCCACACGGCAGGGCCTCCTGCTGCAGAGGGAGAGGGAGCGGGAGCGGGAGCGGCCGAGGAGCGGCGCCGAAAACCAAAGCCCCAGAACTCCTGGAGGTCGGCGCAGAGGTCAACCAGAGCCCACACAGGTTCCTCATTCTAAAACGATCTCCATCCACGAGTGCTTTAGTGTGCTCTCCTCCTGGTTAGATAGATAGAGAGATAGATAGATAGATAGATAGATAGATAGATAGATAGATAGATAGATAGATAGATAGATAGATAGATAGATAGATAGATAGATAGATAGATAGATAGATAGATAGAGAGAGAGAGAGAGAGAGAGAGAGAGAGAGATAGATAGATAGATAGATAGATAGATAGATAGATAGATAGATAGATAGATAGATAGATAGATAGATAGATAGATAGATAGATAGATAGATAGATAGATAGATAGATAGATAGATAGATAGAGAGAGAGAGAGAGAGAGATAGATAGATAGATAGATAGATAGATAGATAGATAGATAGATAGATAGATAGATAGATAGATAGATAGATAGATAGATAGATAGATAGATAGATAGATAGATAGATAGATAGATAGATAGATAGATAGATAGATAGATAGATAGATAGATAGAGAGAGAGAGAGATCAATAGATAGATAGATAGATAGATAGATAGATAGATAGATAGATAGATAGATAGATAGATAGATAGATAGATAGATAGATAGATAGATAGATAGATAGATAGATAGATAGATAGATAGATAGATAGATAGATAGATAGATAGATAGATAGATAGATAGATAGATAGATAGAGAGATAGAGAGATAGATAGATATATAGATAGATAGATAGATAGATAGATAGATAGATAGATAGATAGATAGATAGATAGATAGATAGATAGATAGATAGATAGAGAGATAGAGAGATAGATAGATAGATAGATAGATAGATAGATAGATAGATAGATAGATAGATAGATAGATAGATAGATAGATAGATAGAGAGAGAGAGAGATCAATAGATAGATAGATAGATAGATAGATAGATAGAT
Organism: Limanda limanda; assembly: GCF_963576545.1. Taxonomy (NCBI): domain Eukaryota; kingdom Metazoa; phylum Chordata; class Actinopteri; order Pleuronectiformes; family Pleuronectidae; genus Limanda; species Limanda limanda. Next base: position 1,111,316 of record NC_083657.1, read on the forward strand.
AGATAGATAGATAGATAGATAGATAGATAGATAGATAGATAGATAGATAGATAGATAGATAGATAGATAGATAGATAGATAGATAGATAGATAGATAGATAGATAGATAGATAGATAGATAGATAGATAGATAGATAGATAGATAGATAGATTACTTTATTCATCCCCGAAGGGAAATTAAGTTGTCATAGCAGCCGGTATATTTGAATACAATAAAATACAATAGAATAAAATAAAAAATATTGAGGTAGAAAGAATAAAAACAGAAACACAAGATAAATAGGTAGATAAGGTGCAGTGGCAAGATGATGGTAATAGTACTGATGATATGATGGTAATGTTATTGTTAGACAGTATATAAAAATAGTACAGTATATATAGTATATAATATAACATAATATATATTTATATATGATAGTAATTATACCAATATAAAAGCAGTATATAGTAATAATGGCAGCAACAGTATATATAATAATAATAGTAATAGTGATATAATAATAGTAATTATAACATGTACACATGTATAAATATGTGAATATAGACTTATATATACAAAGAATATACAGAGAGTATGATATAATATATGATATATAGTAGAGGTATGAATATGAATATAAGTATTTGACTATACAATAGGTAATATAATATATATATATACAAACAACGTACAGGAATGGTTGGACGTAAGGTCACGTGAGTAGCGTGGCTGTCGCCTCAGATCCTAACTGAGGATCTGCTTCCTCCTCAGGAGTCAGAGAGGAGTGAGGAGCAGTGTCTGCTGGAGGAGCTGCTGCGAGCGCCCGAGTCCCTGTCCAGGCCGGACGCCACGCTGCCTCGCCACCGCAGGAAGATGGCCGACATCCAAGGTGCTGCGATAAACACGACTTCTCTCGATCTGCATTTCTTTCTCTTATCGTTGTGTATCCGACGTGTCGTGCTGAACCTTTGTTCTGCTTCTCGTCAGGTTCTTTCTCCTGGAAGTCCAAGTGCTGATGGAGCTGACGTCACTGAGTCACTGGGTGTGAGGATGTGAACAGGTGCTTAACACATCATGTGCCTTTATCAGTTTTTAATTATGTTTCTTGTTTGAAATGTGAAGATGCAATAAAAATCTGTTTTGATATAAGTGTGTTTCTGTGTGTGTTTTAATCACAGACAACTAATTAACATTGAAATATGTAACAATCAGTAACTACAAATACAGCAAACTGTTATCTTAATGACTTTATCTCTCTGTTATTACAATAACTATTATTATCTTATTCTTTATTTTTTATCTCATTATGTTTTATTGCCTATTGACAATTTATTAGTAGATTTATAATCATTTATTTATATATATATCTTTAAATCATAATTCAATAACAGACATTCATTAGAATAAAAGTTCAAACCGTACATTATGCCTAATTAAATTATATTTTAGGTTTTTCTATTTTCCTGCTGTATTATTTTGCAGTGCGTTGAGCTCTCTCGGCCACCGTAGAACTGGCAGGCGCGTCTGCCAATCAGCGAGGCGTATATCCGCAAAGGCGGCGTGTCGAGCGTCCAATCAGAGGCCGGGATGCGTCAGGGGGCGGGACTGTTGTGATGCGTTCAGGGCCGACGCCATTTCGTGTTCGCTGGTTTCAAGGTGAAACGCCGCGGAGCCTCGATCGGAGCCGTTTCAAGTAAAAACTGCGTTTTACTCATTTTTAATAATAAGCTCCTGGTGAGTATTTTGAACCGAGAGATTTGATTTTTCCCTCCTATTTTTTCCCCCTGACTTTCGAATGGCCTGTGGGAGTTTTTTTTGCTTTTTGTTTTGAGTGTCTTCCCCCCGGTGTCCCTGGGCCTGTGGGGCTGTGGTGACTCTGGGTCCGTGCTCGGTAGCCTTTGAAGATTTTTGCCTTTTATCTTTCGAACCTGACCTTTTGAAGCCCGTGTGCCGGGGCTTTGATGTGTGGGAGCGGGCTGTGTGTCTGCGTGTAGTCGTGACGAATCCTCCAGGCTGCTCTGGACTTTCTCTGGAGACGTGTTTTTGATTTTTTTGTGTAATATTTGTGACTCTAGAGACTCATGCATTTTTCCCGAGCTGTGTTTCCTGCAGCAGATCTCTGAGGAGGCTTTGATCCTCCAGGAGGCTTTGATCCTCCAGGAGGAGAAGTGGCTTTTTGTGAGGAGGAGGAGGAGGAGGAGGAGGAGGAGGAACACTGACACCGTGTTTTTGATGGTTGTACCTTTTGTGTAGCTTTGGTGCATTTTGGTTTCTGGTTGTAAATCATTAAAGTTTATTGTGTTGGGAAACCCATTCATTCATTCGGTCCCAGTTTGTGAAGCTGCTTCGCCCCAGGAGGAGGGCCTGTGGGGGGGGGGGGGGGGGGGTCTGGTAGGGATCTGCACCTAGGCCTCCACACTGATCCTATAATTAATGTCGTAGATCCATGTCTGATTAGTCGTGTACGTGTCCTAATTCAATCTGCATCTGTGCTGCAGTATATATCACAGTATATGTCCCCCCCCGCCCCCCACACACCGTCCTCTGCCAGTGTCCTTGAGCAGGAGTCCCTCCAGGCTACAGGGGGCGCTGTTCTGCTGGCCACCCCTTCACTCGAGCTCATTTAAGAACTGTAATCTATTCTGTTTGTTCAAGAGACACTGAACTGTTCAAAGTAAAAACAGTTAAACTGTAGTTTGACCAAATATCATTAATTACAGGATTCAATGAATCACAACAATGTTGAAAATATATAAAGATACGTTTAGGCCCAATGCAAATCAAGAACATTTTTAGTTCATCGGTTCAGTTTTTAAAGTACTTTTTAAATGTCAACTGAGAGAGTCCGAGTGGGACACGTCCACAGGTCCAGGGAAAGGTCCGGGACATTTAGGGGAGGGGAGGAGCCTGGGAAAAGCAGGAGGCGGGACATGATGTATTAATATATCACAAAAACAATCTCTTCCAAGGAGATTCAGGACGTCTCACCAGGGGGACCGAGGTTCTAGAAAATGTCCAGAGCAACTGGACAACTTGGATTCTTGCGTCCTCACACTCTGGAAGGTTTCAGTGAAATCCCAGCATGTGTGACACCATGTTAAACCCATTAGGAACATTACAACTGGAATATTCTTTTAGTTTTTACCTATTTCATTTGACTTTTCATAATTGACCCTCCCCTGCTTGTTTGTGTAACAGGTCTGGTTCATTTTCAGAGGATTTCCTTTCTAATTTTTTCCATTTTGTTTCCCCCTGTTTAGTTTTTGAAGCCACTTTTTTGAACAGCGGCAAATCGTAAGTTGGTCTCAACCTCTTTTTTTTTTTTCCACCTCAACTTTTGCATCATTTTTTTTTCTATATTCCACTTTTGTTCTCTCACCCCTTTGTGATTTAGCCCATTTCTCCCCTTTTGGATTTCCTAGAGCAAGTAGCATGTAGTGTTTGATTTGAATTGACTTTACTTGATTTGATTTTCTGCTGCTGTTTGGGACTCGTTGCCTCTGAAATGAGCTTCCAGACATTTCCTCTGATCATAAGTATCTGAATAACACTTCATCATACAGTCGTAGATGAAGGAGCGATACCGACAAAGGCCAAATTGATCCAGATTTTTAAACATGATACATTTTTTTGTGCGAGTGCATGTGATGGAGTCAGATTGAGTCACATGAAAAGACCTTTTTTCTTCTAGAGGCGTTTCTCTCGTTGAAGCTGTTTTCAGACATGACCATGTTGTGTAGTTGGTGTTGTGTCCTGTGAAGCAGCAGCAGCAGGTTGTCGGGTCCGACTCGCTCACAGCAACAGGAACATTCAGGCGTGAGTTTTCCAGACATTTTCCTGCTGTTTTCAGGAAAAGTTCTGACTTTCAGACGCTCTGATGTTGAGCCGCTCCACAAATGTCAGGTCTGAAAGCAGCTTGCGATCCCTTCAACCAGCATGGCTTCCAAAACCACCAATTACTAACTCACTCACTATTCTAGAATATTTTTGATTTGGAAAAGAGACTCTGGAAGAATTTTGATCAAAATCATCAAATCTTTTTATTTTTTCACTTGCTTTTTTCACATCCATTTTCAGTTAAATGGAACTTTTCTTTTTTTAAATTTAACGTAACCCCTCGACACACAGCTGCACACATGTGGGACGCCTGTCCACTGCCGCGCTGCTCAATCGGTCACGGGGTCTTTTTCCATCGAGCGGCAGCGGCAGCGTCGCTCACAGTTCAAGCACAAACATTCACTCACGTCACTGATCTGCTGTAAAACCCAAATGAAACGACACTTCCTGTGAACATCTTTATATCCGTCAGTGCACGGCCCCGATGAGGCACCGGACAGGAGAAGGTGCCACGATAAAATGTAATAATGTAAATATACTGTCATCATACTGTCCACACTACAATGAAAACGTTATTTTGATATAAGATCTGTAGCACATAGAGTCCCGAGCAGATTTTACATTATAATACAACCTATTATATCAATAGAATACAATAGTCCGGAAACAGAAACCACCTGTGTGAAGCTTATATTGTTCTGTCTGTCCGTCTCTCACCTCCAGGAAGTTACCAAAATAAAACACCGACTGCATAGTCAGCAATGTTAATATCTAAGGCTTTATTTCAGCTTCATGAAGAATCCAAATTCAAGTGACAAGTTCATTATGATTTTATTTTTGATATTCATCGTATTTAGCAGATTTTCTTGAGTGAAGCTAATTTCACAGTGAACTCAAATTCAGCAGACGTCATGAAAACCCTTCTTCTGTTGAAAATAAAACTCAATGAAACAAAATACGATCCTCACGGAGCGAAGTCCCAGCACGTTCACCTCCTTTTAAAATGAAACATCAAAGACACGGGGAAATCAAAGCCTCCAGATTCGTGCCATGTCACAAATTTGGTCGTTTCAAACTCTAAAATACAAAAATTCCAACGCTGTCTCACTTGAGTTTCAACTCACACGTATAAACATTTGCTAAGCGAGTCTGTGATGGTCAATCCCCCCCCCCCCACACACACACACACACACACACACATCCCCGGTGGTGTAGACAATCTGTCCACTTGCCAATCGATAGAAACACATCCCGGCCAAGTCGTGTAGAGCAGAGATTTAAGCTTTGGCTTTGAAATCCTGCTGCAGAGCGTGTGATCCCCCCCGAGCAGCGACCGGCCGGACAGGAGGAGGCCGACGCCCCGTCACCGTTTAGCAGCTGGCGGCGGCGGCGGCGGTGAGGTTTTGGCGAGAGCTGAGATGTGGCTTCATAGCGGCTGAAGGGGTTCGTATTCAGATGAAGTTAAATATACACAAACCGACGTAGAATCCAAAGTTGAAACCTGAGTGCGACTCCACTGAAACAAGTCAGGGTCTAGAAGTCTTGATTTATAACGTAAAGGAGTTTCTGTCTCAGTCTCTAGTTTCAAGTCTTCTCCAAACAGCTGATGTTCATTTAGTGAATTATGATCATTAAGACAAACAGACCGTAAAGCACCGTGTGACCGCTAGTGGCGTCCAATGGGAGCAGGTCTCAGGTGTAGGTGGGCGTGCAGTGTCTTCGAACTCTCAGTCAGGCTCCACCCCCAGCCCTTCCAAATATGGTTATTTCTGGTTTCCAAAAAAAACAAGATGGCGCTGAAAACAATGAGAAACTCGAGGCTCAGAAACAAAAACTGTATAAAAATACATCGTGACCTCACAGAGAATCATATTTCTGACAGATTCAAAACTGTAGTTTGAAATTCCTTGCTAGTTCCGCCTGTCACAGTGGGTTAATCCAACCAACGTGGTCGAGGGGGGGGGGACTGGAGACAGAGCGTCCCTGTGTGCTGTGATAATCCTGTGAGACCGCAGCGTTGCGTAACTCTGCGGCGAGGAGACGATGGCGACAGTCCGGACTCTGTGCTCGTTTTAAATCAGACGCACTAAGCGTTCGCTGTGATAATCTGCTGCTGCGTCAAATGATGTCGAGCAGCAGGAGGAGAAAACTGCAGAGGATCAGGATCTGATCCAAACTCGACTAATAGAGACGTGAAAGGAGATTTAATTATCTTCAACTGTAGTTTATTAATCATCTGCAGATTCATCAGCACTGAGTAAAAGAAACTCAAGGGCGTCAGACTCCTGGACTACAGAATAATATTTACATTTCTTCTTTTAAATGTCGCACACAAAGTCAATCATTTCAATGATTATTTATCTCTAAATGTCAAATGACGAAGTAGAAGATTAAAGCTGAATATCGATTTGAAACTCTAAACGTGAAATTAACAGACAAAATGCAAATATTACAAACGTCAAGTTAAGTCCAGTTTATTTCAAAAGCACATTTCAAAACAACCACGGAGCCAAAGTAGCAAAGAGCAGGAGGACGACACTATATGTGAAATACAAGATAATAATTAAATGGAATAAAAATGTTATGATGTGGATTATAACAACTCAGAAGTTCTAGATTCTTGAATATGCGAACTGCTCCTGGAGCTTAATTTGTTAAATATTTGCTGCAACAAACCCTGAACATTATAATCTTCATCCTGGTGGTGCTTCTGTCTTTTATACTATCTTCACCCTTTGTAGAGAACTTTGAAGTTATTGAATCTATGAGTAAATCATCTAAAGTCTGAATGCATCTGGTTTATTTGTCACCGTTTATCCCACAGGTTTTTATTTTTAATTTTTTTTACGGGCCACTCAATTTTTTAAAACCTTGTGAATCCCGTCAACCCCCCCCCCCCCCAGAGCTAACATCTGGAGGTGTAGTAGACGTCACTGACTCGGTCTCATAGTCCCTCGACGACCTCCCCAGCAGAGTCAGGCAGGCCGACCTCCGACCCCTGACGATGGAGTGAGTGCTGGCAGCTTCCTGACCTCACTGTGTTCTGCTTCCCCCCCGCTGGGAAGTCCACACACACAGTTTGTACAGTACAGGACCATGAACATCTATGAGTACAGTAGGGTTTCAGTAATAGGATGATGAGGACAAAGGGCAGTTCTGTCTTAGTGAATGTGTTTTTACTCTATTTACCTTCACCCCTCACTAGTGCCTGCGTCACAGTGCCCCCCAGGGGTCAAGGCCAGAACTGTTCTGAGGAATACTTTTGACATTAGCTGGCAGTTCTTCTCCTGTTCCCCCTGAGCCGTGGAGCCCGACTGTACGGATACAGAGAACCTGTACTGTGATGACAGTGGTGCATGATGGGAACAGGAACCTATTGCCAGATAATGCTAAAGTATGCTGAGGTAATGCAAATTAAATCCTCTAAAAGTTCTGGCTGTGAGCCTTTGGAGGCTCGGTTTATAAATAGTTGATTCATTGATAGAATATCAACACAAATATTGATTCATCATTTCATAAAAAACACCAAACGTAGAGTTTAAACACTTAAATTATTAAATGTGAGGATTTCCTGCTTTTCTTGGCTTTACATCATTTAAAATGAATGTGTCCAGTTGGAATCTGCTGTGACCCACTTCCTGTCTGGGATACACGTCAAATGTATGTTTTATAATAATGTTTAAAAGATTATTACAGCAGCTGATCCCTCACTGATAAAAATGATTTAGTTTTCAGGTTGAGGAGATAAAACACAAGTTAGTGTCAAAGCCCAGATCACTGCTTCACTTCTTTGTCTTCCTCCTCTTCTCGTCTCCCTGAACACAAACCTCCACCTCCCCTCCTCTTCCTCTCCTCCTCTTCCTCCTCTCCTCCTCTTCCTCTGTCTCTGTCCAGCTGCTCGTCCTCCTCCACCTCCAGCTCGATGGCGAGCAGCAACGTGACCAACAAGACCGACCCACGCTCCCTCAACTCCCGCGTCTTCATCGGCAACCTCAACACGCTGCTGGTCACCAAGGAGGACGTGGAGGCCATCTTCTCCAAGTACGGCAAGATCGTGGGCTGCTCGGTGCACAAGGGCTACGCCTTCGTCCAGTTCTCCAACGAGAGGAACGCCCGCACGGCCGTGGTCAGCGAGGACGGACGCATGATAGTGGGACAGGTCCTAGGTGAGATTCTTCCAAAGTTGCTGTTATTCTTTCTGTAAAATAACTAGTTTAAACTTTCTTGGCCAACGTGGAAACATTTAAATTGTAAAGGCTCCAGGACATAAGAGTAAGGAAAGTAAGAAATAGTCTTTTGCTTAACTTAAAACCACAACAGCTCATTTAAACCCTTTTTTATTTTTCCTTAGTGGAGATAGTAAGAAGGAAAAGCAACAACACAAACAGAATTGTTCACGATCTCTAACTGCAAAGTTCACCGGAGAGAATCGGTCTTTCAGTCCCAGAACCTGGTTCCTGGTCTTCTCACAGTTCCCAGTCTTCACTTCACTTGGTGTTTCCCACGTGTTCCTCTGGCTCCTCACAGCTTCGTCTCTTCTCCTCTTCCTCCCTCAGACATCAACCTGGCCGGCGAGCCGAAGCCGCACCGATCGAAGACGGTGAAGCGTTCTGCCGGAGACATGTACAGGTGTGACCACGCCCCTCAGACACCTGAAGGTTCACAGCTTCTTGATGTAGTGATGGTTTCTCCTCTATCTCTTCTTCTTCTTCTGCAGCCCATCTTTTGAATTGGACTACGACTTTCAGAGAGACTACTACGACCGGTGAGGCCTTTCTCATTATTTAATGATCTACCACGTATGAGCTTGTTGTTGTAAGTTCACGTCCAGATTTGGTTCCCACAAATGTGTCACTTACACAAGGTTGAGAGATGCAAATAGAAAACTTATTAAAACTTTAAAATTGTGGTTCTTCCTCAGGATGTACTCGTACCAGTCCCGGGTGCCTCCTCCCCCCCCGCCCCTGTCCCGCGCCGTCATCCCCTCAAAGCGTCCCAGGGTCAGTGTGAGCGGAGGAGGAAGCCGACGAACCAAAACCAGCTTCTCGTCCTCGTCCAAAAGCAGCCAGAGGACGTCCCGTACAAGTCAGTCCAACGCCGTCCCTGCCCCGCGGAGTCGCTTCACCGGGGATCCTCGTGACTCTCCTTCTGCTCCTGTCTCAGCAGTGAGGACGGATGATCTGCAGACCATCAAGAGGGAGCTGACGCAGATCAAACTCAAGGTGGACTACCTGCTGGAGAGCTTAGGGCACATGGAGAAGGACCACAGCAAGAAGTCAGGTACGTCTGAGATGACACGGAGGAAACAGTTTTTAAAGACAAGGGTCACAACGAGGATTCTAGATTCTTCTCTTGTGCAGAGATGAGTTGAATCAGGAAAACATTTTGTTCTCTGCAACTTTTACTGAGCAACAGCGCCCTCTGCTGCCATGGGTGGTGTGAAACTCTGTTGGGGGGGGGGGGGAATGATCCTCATCAGGTCCCATCAGTCTCTCTGTTTGTCCCTCTGTCCACTTCAGAGATGAAGAGCAGCAAACCAGAGCCCGGAGAACTGTCCCCACTCCACTCGTCCACCTCCAGCAAGAAGGACGACCGGATGAAACGGGACAGAGCGATGAACGACTCCGAGGAGGAAGAGGAGGAGGAGGAGGGAGACCTGCTGGATGAGGAAGACGAGGTGAGGAGATGAAGCAGATGTTTGGATTGTCACTTTACTTGTAGTGGTTTTGATTTAGTTTCAGTTTTTTGTTGAAAATATGTTATCTTTCCGTCAAACTTTTATAATTTGACTGTTTTATCTCCAGTGACTTTTCAATCCCACCGTCATTTTATATCATCGAATAACTAATTGAACAAACGTCAGTGTGATGAGACCTGAAATAACAGAAATCATCTTTGACAAACATTTATTTAAAGCCTATTCTACCTTTCTGTTTGGTCCATGTCCCATATACCAACATGGAGGAGGTGAGGTGTATGACCTATACTGTAGCCAGCCACCAGGGGGCCATCAAGATGATTTGACTTCCCTTTTGGGAGCTGTCATGTCGTTCATCTTTATTAAGAGTCTATAATCAAAACAGGTCCATTTTGATTCTAATTCATTGTGTTACGGTTTCATTTTTATTAAATCCGCTCCGCTCACGTGACGTCCATTTTGTTTTTCTGTGCAGATGAAGAGCAGAGGAAGAGACGAGGATGAGGAGGAGGAAGAGGAGGAGGAGGGCGAGCAGGAGGAAGGAGAGGACGACGGCGACAGCGCCAACGGAGACGAGCTCTAAACTCAACAGACGCACGAGCACAGAACCGCTGAGATCGCGTTTCCACGACAGACGCGTGTCACGTGCTCACATCTGCTGACTGGACATTAGTACATTTGTATTCCTCTCTGTCGCACAGACACACAAACTCATTGTCACTGTGTGTCCGCTGCTTCTTTCGGGATTTCTTCGTTTTTATTTTTAATGTTTCTTTGAACTGTTTCTGACACTGGAGGAAACATCTCATTGAGACCAGATGCTCGTTGGTTTGAGGATAAATGTAAATGTGTTGCACGTTTGAACTCGGGGTCACGAGCTGTTTCCGTATAAAAAACAACAGAGAGCATTCGGCAGTTATTGATTTTTAGACCAAATTTGAACAAATGACCACTCAGCAGTGGCCGACATTTGAAATTACACGCTAAGAAATATCCTGAGGTGCAAAGTTTTGAATTTAAGACAAAGAACCAGATGTGGTAGAAAAGCCCAGGCTTCAGTTTCATTTGTTATTAACCTCGATCCGGCTGCTGCACCGCTGCTTCCTCGCCAGCAGATGGCAGCGTGTCACAACAAGGACTCAACATCTGTCGCGTCTCATCTTCACCTTCTGCTCGTCAGACAGGAACCTCTCTGCTCGGGAACTCTTCTTCTGTGTGGTCGAGCTGCTGTGACCTCTGTCGACCTTCACTTGTGATGCAGTGCTCCTCCATGTTTGTTTCTGTTTGTCACTCCGGCTGCAGGTGAGAGTCCAATTAATATGTTTTCCAAAGTTGGACCCTATATGAGATTTGGGAAGAGCCCATTTCGATGTGTTCACTTCATTGTACTGTATAACGATATATAATAATAAAGTTTATAAAAAGGTTCCGGTGCAGTGGGCGTGTCTCCACCTCCTCCCACTTTCCAGAAATGAACCCAAAACATCTGGTGTACGAGGGCGGCCATCTTGTCTCCGTTCACAGTCCGACACGTTTCCTTTATCACACGACTCGGACGTTTCTTCACTCGTCAAGATAGACACAGAAAGAGAAAATGAAATCAATTCCACTGAAGCAAACAAGCCTGTTTGTCCTCCACTTCATTACCAGTGACCAAAGAGCATCAATACACAGCTTCCTTATTAATAAACATGATCCTGCTGCCGAGGCCCAGGAGAGAGGGATGTAAACAGAGAGGAAGAGGAACCAGGGAGAACTAATCGATAAGCTGTCTTCAGGGTGAAGGGTGATTAACCAGGAGACAACAGACAGAGGATGGAGGGAGGAGGGAGGGAGGGAGGGAAGGAGGGAGGGAGGGATGGAGGGAGAGATGGATGTAAACAGAGAGGAAGAGGAACCAGGGAGAACTAATCGATAAGCTGCCGTCTTCAGGGTGAACGGTGATTAACCAGGAGACAACAGACAGAGGATGGAGGGAGGAGGGAGGGATGGAGGGAGGGAGGGAGGGAGAGAGGGAGGGATGGAGGGAGAGATGGATGTAAACAGAGAGAGGAAGAGGAACCAGGGAGAACTAATCGATAAGCTGCCGTCTTCAGGGTGAACGGTGATTAACCAGGAGACAACAGACAGAGGATG
>NC_083657.1:1127966-1180259 GCF_963576545.1 Limanda limanda
GTCCTCATAGTGTCCTCACAGTGTCCTCACAGTGTCCTCACAGTGTCCTCTTAGTGTCCTCATAGTGTCCTCTTAGTGTCCTCACAGTGTCCTCACAGTGTCCTCTTAGTGTCCTCACAGTGTCCTCACAGTGTCCTCATAGTGTCCTCACAGTGTCCTCACAGTGTCCTCACAGTTTTCTCTTAGTGTCCTCATAGTGTCCTCTTAGTGTCCTCACAGTGTCCTCACAGTGTCCTCACAGTGTCCTCTTAGTGTCCTCACAGTGTCCTCACAGTGTCCTCATAGTGTCCTCACAGTGTCCTCATAGTGTCCTCACAGTGTCCTCTTAGTGTCCTCACAGTGTCCTCTTAGTGTCCTCATAGTGTCCTCATAGTGTCCTCACAGTGTCCTCACAGTGTCCTCATAGTGTCCTCATAGTGTCCTCACAGTGTCCTCACAGTGTCCTCACAGTTTTCTCTTAGTGTCCTCATAGTGTCCTCTTAGTGTCCTCACAGTGTCCTCACAGTGTCCTCATAGTGTCCTCACAGTGTCCTCACAGTGTCCTCTTAGTGTCCTCATAGTGTCCTCATAGTGTCCTCTTAGTGTCCTCATAGTGTCCTCACAGTGTCCTCACAGTGTCCTCATAGTGTCCTCATAGTGTCCTCACAGTGTCCTCTTAGTGTCCTCACAGTGTCCTCTTAGTGTCCTCATAGTGTCCTCATAGTGTCCTCACAGTGTCCTCACAGTGTCCTCATAGTGTCCTCATAGTGTCCTCACAGTGTCCTCACAGTGTCCTCTTAGTGTCCTCTTAGTGTCCTCATAGTGTCCTCTTAGTGTCCTCATAGTGTCCTCACAGTGTCCTCACAGTGTCCTCACAGTGTCCTCTTAGTGTCCTCATAGTGTCCTCTTAGTGTCCTCACAGTGTCCTCACAGTGTCCTCTTAGTGTCCTCACAGTGTCCTCACAGTGTCCTCATAGTGTCCTCACAGTGTCCTCACAGTGTCCTCACAGTTTTCTCTTAGTGTCCTCATAGTGTCCTCTTAGTGTCCTCACAGTGTCCTCACAGTGTCCTCATAGTGTCCTCACAGTGTCCTCACAGTGTCCTCTTAGTGTCCTCATAGTGTCCTCATAGTGTCCTCTTAGTGTCCTCATAGTGTCGTCACAGTGTCCTCACAGTGTCCTCTTAGTGTCCTCACAGTGTCCTCACAGTGTCCTCATAGTGTCCTCACAGTGTCCTCATAGTGTCCTCACAGTGTCCTCTTAGTGTCCTCACAGTGTCCTCTTAGTGTCCTCATAGTGTCCTCATAGTGTCCTCACAGTGTCCTCACAGTGTCCTCATAGTGTCCTCATAGTGTCCTCACAGTGTCCTCACAGTGTCCTCACAGTTTTCTCTTAGTGTCCTCATAGTGTCCTCTTAGTGTCCTCACAGTGTCCTCACAGTGTCCTCATAGTGTCCTCACAGTGTCCTCACAGTGTCCTCTTAGTGTCCTCATAGTGTCCTCATAGTGTCCTCTTAGTGTCCTCATAGTGTCCTCACAGTGTCCTCACAGTGTCCTCATAGTGTCCTCACAGTGTCCTCACAGTGTTCTCTTAGTGTCCTCATAGTGTCCTCATAGTGTCCTCACAGTGTCCTCACAGTGTCCTCATAGTGTCCTCATAGTGTCCTCACAGTGTCCTCACAGTGTCCTCACAGTTTTCTCTTAGTGTCCTCATAGTGTCCTCTTAGTGTCCTCACAGTGTCCTCACAGTGTCCTCATAGTGTCCTCACAGTGTCCTCACAGTGTCCTCTTAGTGTCCTCATAGTGTCCTCACAGTGTCCTCACAGTGTCCTCATAGTGTCCTCTTAGTGTCCTCATAGTGTCCTCACAGTGTCCTCACAGTGTCCTCATAGTGTCCTCACAGTGTCCTCACAGTGTCCTCTTAGTGTCCTCACAGTGTCCTCACAGTGTCCTCATAGTGTCCTCACAGTGTCCTCACAGTGTCCTCACAGTGTCCTCATAGTGTCCTCACAGTGTCCTCACAGTGTCCTCTTAGTGTCCTCATAGTGTCCTCATAGTGTCCTCTTAGTGTCCTCATAGTGTCGTCACAGTGTCCTCACAGTGTCCTCTTAGTGTCCTCACAGTGTCCTCACAGTGTCCTCATAGTGTCCTCACAGTGTCCTCATAGTGTCCTCACAGTGTCCTCTTAGTGTCCTCACAGTGTCCTCTTAGTGTCCTCATAGTGTCCTCATAGTGTCCTCACAGTGTCCTCACAGTGTCCTCATAGTGTCCTCATAGTGTCCTCACAGTGTCCTCACAGTTTTCTCTTAGTGTCCTCATAGTGTCCTCTTAGTGTCCTCACAGTGTCCTCACAGTGTCCTCATAGTGTCCTCACAGTGTCCTCACAGTGTCCTCTTAGTGTCCTCATAGTGTCCTCATAGTGTCCTCTTAGTGTCCTCATAGTGTCCTCACAGTGTCCTCACAGTGTCCTCATAGTGTCCTCACAGTGTCCTCACAGTGTTCTCTTAGTGTCCTCATAGTGTCCTCATAGTGTCCTCACAGTGTCCTCACAGTGTCCTCATAGTGTCCTCATAGTGTCCTCACAGTGTCCTCACAGTGTCCTCACAGTTTTCTCTTAGTGTCCTCATAGTGTCCTCTTAGTGTCCTCACAGTGTCCTCACAGTGTCCTCATAGTGTCCTCACTGTGTCCTCCCAGTGTCCTCTTAGTGTCCTCATAGTGTCCTCACAGTGTCCTCACAGTGTCCTCATAGTGTCCTCTTAGTGTCCTCATAGTGTCCTCACAGTGTCCTCACAGTGTCCTCATAGTGTCCTCACAGTGTCCTCACAGTGTCCTCTTAGTGTCCTCATAGTGTCCTCACAGTGTCCTCACAGTGTCCTCTTAGTGTCCTCACAGTGTCCTCACAGTGTCCTCTTAGTGTCCTCTTAGTGTCCTCATAGTGTCCTCACAGTGTCCTCACAGTGTCCTCATAGTGTCCTCTTAGTGTCCTCATAGTGTCCTCACAGTGTCCTCTTAGTGTCCTCACAGTGTCCTCACAGTGTCCTCACAGTGTCCTCATAGTGTCCTCACAGTGTCCTCTTAGTGTCCTCACAGTGTCCTCATAGTGTCCTCACAGTGTCCTCTTAGTGTCCTCACAGTGTCCTCACAGTGTCCTTTTAGTGTCCTCTTAGTGTCCTCATAGTGTCCTCACAGTGTCCTCACAGTGTCCTCACAGTGTCCTCTTAGTGTCCTCACAGTGTCCTCACAGTGTCCTCATAGTGTCCTCTTAGTGTCCTCTTAGTGTCCTCACAGTGTCCTCACAGTGTCCTCTTAGTGTCCTCTTAGTGTCCTCACAGTGTCTTCACAGTGTCCTCATAGTTTCCTCTTTGTGTCCTCTTAGTGTCCTCATAGTGTCCTCTTAGTGTCCTCACAGTGTCCTCACAGTGTCCTCACAGTGTCCTCTTAGTGTCCTCTTAGTGTCCTCATAGTGTCCTCTTAGTGTCCTCATAGTGTCCTCACAGTGTCCTCACAGTGTCCTCACAGTGTCCTCTTAGTGTCCTCATAGTGTCCTCTTAGTGTCCTCACAGTGTCCTCACAGTGTCCTCTTAGTGTCCTCACAGTGTCCTCACAGTGTCCTCATAGTGTCCTCACAGTGTCCTCACAGTGTCCTCACAGTTTTCTCTTAGTGTCCTCACAGTGTCCTCACAGTGTCCTCATAGTGTCCTCACAGTGTCCTCACAGTGTCCTCTTAGTGTCCTCATAGTGTCCTCATAGTGTCCTCTTAGTGTCCTCATAGTGTCGTCACAGTGTCCTCACAGTGTCCTCTTAGTGTCCTCACAGTGTCCTCACAGTGTCCTCATAGTGTCCTCACAGTGTCCTCATAGTGTCCTCACAGTGTCCTCTTAGTGTCCTCACAGTGTCCTCTTAGTGTCCTCATAGTGTCCTCATAGTGTCCTCACAGTGTCCTCACAGTGTCCTCATAGTGTCCTCATAGTGTCCTCACAGTGTCCTCACAGTGTCCTCACAGTTTTCTCTTAGTGTCCTCATAGTGTCCTCTTAGTGTCCTCACAGTGTCCTCACAGTGTCCTCATAGTGTCCTCACAGTGTCCTCACAGTGTCCTCTTAGTGTCCTCATAGTGTCCTCATAGTGTCCTCTTAGTGTCCTCATAGTGTCCTCACAGTGTCCTCACAGTGTCCTCATAGTGTCCTCACAGTGTCCTCACAGTGTTCTCTTAGTGTCCTCATAGTGTCCTCATAGTGTCCTCACAGTGTCCTCACAGTGTCCTCATAGTGTCCTCATAGTGTCCTCACAGTGTCCTCACAGTGTCCTCACAGTTTTCTCTTAGTGTCCTCATAGTGTCCTCTTAGTGTCCTCACAGTGTCCTCACAGTGTCCTCATAGTGTCCTCACAGTGTCCTCACAGTGTCCTCTTAGTGTCCTCATAGTGTCCTCACAGTGTCCTCACAGTGTCCTCATAGTGTCCTCTTAGTGTCCTCATAGTGTCCTCACAGTGTCCTCACAGTGTCCTCATAGTGTCCTCACAGTGTCCTCACAGTGTCCTCTTAGTGTCCTCATAGTGTCCTCACAGTGTCCTCATAGTGTCCTCATAGTGTCCTCACAGTGTCCTCACAGTGTCCTCATAGTGTCCTCATAGTGTCCTCACAGTGTCCTCACAGTGTCCTCACAGTTTTCTCTTAGTGTCCTCATAGTGTCCTCTTAGTGTCCTCACAGTGTCCTCACAGTGTCCTCATAGTGTCCTCACAGTGTCCTCACAGTGTCCTCTTAGTGTCCTCATAGTGTCCTCACAGTGTCCTCACAGTGTCCTCATAGTGTCCTCTTAGTGTCCTCATAGTGTCCTCACAGTGTCCTCACAGTGTCCTCATAGTGTCCTCACAGTGTCCTCACAGTGTCCTCTTAGTGTCCTCTTAGTGTCCTCACAGTGTCCTCACAGTGTCCTCATAGTGTCCTCACAGTGTCCTCACAGTGTCCTCTTAGTGTCCTCATAGTGTCCTCACAGTGTCCTCACAGTGTCCTCATAGTGTCCTCTTAGTGTCCTCATAGTGTCCTCACAGTGTCCTCACAGTGTCCTCATAGTGTCCTCACAGTGTCCTCACAGTGTCCTCTTAGTGTCCTCATAGTGTCCTCACAGTGTCCTCATAGTGTCCTCATAGTGTCCTCACAGTGTCCTCACAGTGTCCTCATAGTGTCCTCATAGTGTCCTCACAGTGTCCTCACAGTGTCCTCACAGTTTTCTCTTAGTGTCCTCATAGTGTCCTCTTAGTGTCCTCACAGTGTCCTCACAGTGTCCTCATAGTGTCCTCACAGTGTCCTCACAGTGTCCTCTTAGTGTCCTCATAGTGTCCTCACAGTGTCCTCACAGTGTCCTCATAGTGTCCTCACAGTGTCCTCACAGTGTCCTCACAGTTTTCTCTTAGTGTCCTCATAGTGTCCTCTTAGTGTCCTCACAGTGTCCTCACAGTGTCCTCATAGTGTCCTCACAGTGTCCTCACAGTGTCCTCTTAGTGTCCTCATAGTGTCCTCACAGTGTCCTCACAGTGTCCTCATAGTGTCCTCTTAGTGTCCTCATAGTGTCCTCACAGTGTCCTCACAGTGTCCTCATAGTGTCCTCACAGTGTCCTCACAGTGTCCTCTTAGTGTCCTCATAGTGTCCTCACAGTGTCCTCATAGTGTCCTCTGTGGCAGCCTGATGCTTTAACATGTACTGCAGTGTTTTTGTTTACTTTTGTTTACTTGTCTAAAATCACAGTATTATATGTGTTATTATTAATTATAATAATCAGGACTAGAACCAGCTCGATCAGCTGTGAATCTCTCTGGTCCCACAGAACCTTTCTGTCCATATGGTGGCAGCTCTCGTCTCGTTGTGTCCTGTCCTCGGGTCCAGAGACGCTGTCCAACACATTAATATTCATCAATATCGCTTTAATCTCTAGAAATTGGGTTATTGGCAGCGGTAGATGATTCTGCCTCTTTGCACTCGTCTCGTTCTCACGCTCTCATTTGACAGCCTTCCTCTGTTCCTGCCTTCCTCCACTGTGGGAAAAGAAAAGGAGACGAGAGGAGAAGGAGAACAACATGTGGATTGGGAAGAAGGGATGAGACGGAGAGGAAGGAGGTCTCAGAAGAGGGACAGCCGTGACGTCACAGCCACCGCAACTAGGTCAGGCACCCAGTGATGTCACTTACATGCAAGAAGCCCAGCGGGCCAATCACACGCAGGGACACGCCCACAGGAAAACACACACACACACACACACACACACACACACACACACACACACAGGTTTGTCTCACTATAGCCCACAACCTAAACCTGACACCAGACCTGGTTCTGAAGTTCCTTTTTGATTTCCTCAGCATCAGACACGTCCACTTGTCCTTCATCAAGAGCTGATAGCTGTGCATTCAAGTCTGTGTGTGTGTGTGTGTGTGTGTGTGTGTGTGTGTGTGTGTGTGTGTGTGTGCGTGTGTGTGTGTGTGTGTGAGAGAGGCAGATTTAAACCGACCTGAGTCTGTGGTGAGGAGGTGAAACATGAACATAAAAGCGAGAAGAAGAATTTGTCACCGTAGCAGCTGGAATCACTGTCGTCTGTTTTCTCAGATGATGATAACGAGCCAGAGACATTAAAATTGAATTATCACTCTACATGCTCCTGGCGTCGAAACCAAAATAAGCATTGACACATTTCCCCCCCCCCCCCGTGAGGGAAGTGCAAATTAATCAATATAATGAGCAGACGGGTGATAAGTGCTATTTTTAAATGATTTGCATCGTCTTGGAGTGAGAACTGTAAATGAATGTTTAAATGGTTTGAGTGAAAGTTAAAACGTGGTTCTCATGGTCAAGGAAAATAGTTTTCTTATAAGATCTTAAGTAGTTTTATATTCTGCCCTCATGATAAATCAGACGAGATAATAGATTTTTCTATATCTGCAAGCTCACACTATCCATGATAATAACTTCTGACTGGTCATTTAAAAATCTGAATTCAATGCATAGCTCTACCTGTTCATTTATTCTTTCTATGGAGTTCTGAGCGTCCTTCATGCATCAACGTGAAAATTAAATTGTCCTTTATGATTTCTTTGAGTTCTGAGGTTTTTCGCCCACTTGAAAAATGTTATAGCCCCCCCTGTTGGGCACATTGGATGGTCTGTCCATGTGTAAGCTGTTATGTGCATTTATGGAAACTTAAATCATCTGTTGGAAAACAGAAAGAAAAGCCAGACTCTCTCTGGAACATTCAGATCCTCTCGTCCTTCCATCAGCATCAATCCTGTTGAACTGCTCTATAGGAGGTCGGCTGCGGGGGGGTAAGAGACGGGAGGAGGAGGACGTGGGCGTGTTATTGTACTTGTGTGTATAAGGAGCAGCCGGGGTCACAAGGTCAACTACTGTGATTAAAAGGAGCCTGGTTTACTGGGCCACAAGTGGAGATCTGCATCTGCTGCACGTTATCCTCTCTGTCTGGTTAGTCCTTGAGCAGAGAGGACCAGTCGGGGGGGAACCGGGCTGATCCAATCCACTGATGAAGAGGAGTGAACATGGAGGAGATGAAGGTTTTAGAACTCCAGCCCCTGTAGGTCTGGTTCAACATGACCCCAGCCAGGACGGAGGATCTGAAGATCTACAGCCGGCTGAACGGATGCATAACGCAGACGTTTCATTGGACATTAACATCTGAAACTCCTGTGGATCAAAAGGCCTCGAAATATAAATGATTTAAAAGTAGTGGTTCATCTTCGAGTCTGAAAGGAGCCGAGGAGAGGAGATGTTCATTGTTGATGAAGATGAAGATGATCGTCATCCTGAGGCAGAGGCAGGAACTGGAACACAGAGATTCTGATGTTGAACAAGTGGTGATAATGTGATGATTTCTTTTTAAGACATCAGCACTTTGTCAACAGATGAACATATTATCGCACAACCTAAAAACAGGATGTGCTGCAATTAAACCTGTGACTCATACTTTTGTAATTACATGACCAGCTACCTGCACCTGCACCGGCTCCGTCCCCGAGGTTAAAACATGATTGAGCTCAGATTTCATCATCTTAATAGCACTTTAGTGAATTACAGCACACAGGCCGGCATTGGATTGACACAGCAGAGGAAGGTGAGGATAATGGAAGAGCACAATCAACCGTCCAAATGGGATTCAAGCTCTTTTCTCAAAATGCAAAACCTTGTCAGAATATAAAAATTACCTCAGGTGCTACCCGGTCCTTTTATAGTTTGAACATCATATTCCATGCGGCGCCAGTGAGGTCACTTCCTGCTCCACGTGTAGCTCAGCAGCCAGCGTTAGGTCACAAAGCATTTACAGGCTGATTGTTCTCTGGGTTGCAAAATTCCGGGAATATTCAAAGTTGGAAACTTTCCATGGGAATTTACGGGAATTAACGGGAATTGTCAGGAATATACGGGAATTAACGGGAATAAACTGGAATAAACTGGAAATGTTGTGGGTAATTTATACTAACTGTATTTACCTTGTCATATACAGACATAAATATAAACATTTTGTTTTGTCAGAGGCTGATTTGAGCCCTGAGTAAACTTTGGGCACTTGACTATATGCTTCTGCATCGTTGTGTCATTCTTAACATAGGTCTTTGCACAGTATTTGCAAATGTACACAGCCTTTCCTTCTACATTGGATGAGGTGAAATGTCTCCACACATGAGAGAGTGCACGTGGCATTGTTCTGTAGAATAAGATGAGAAAAAAGTTTATAAAAAAACACTAATGCAATGCCAGAGATATAAATAGTTAGACAAACAATTGGAATCGTCTGTAAACATATTTTACAATTGATGGATAAATGAATGGAAATAGTCTAGATGAACAGATGAACAATCCTCAATCAGCATGCTAATATAATTTCCCAGTAATATCATGGAAACTTACCTGACTAGTCCTGCACTCTACAGCAGGCCTCAATAGCCCTGCTGTAGAGTGAAGCATGCTGGGAGTTATCTGTGCATGTGATGGAAGAATGCACAGTGGAGGGTTGAAACTCAACGTTCCATACATCTTTAAAATAGAGTTTTGAATGATGTTTTTATTGCTCAGCGTTTAATTTGCATATTTATTTTTTTTCAAAACTCCCAAAATTCTCAAGCTTAATATTCCCGTGGAAACTACTGTGTTTGTAATTTACCGGAAACTTTCCGCCCCTTTGCAACTCTAGTTGTCACCGACACCAGCTTTTCCAATGGTACCTTTTTCTCCACTAAGAACCTCTTCACCGTGTTGTAGATGTCAATGGAAATGTAACCTCTGCTTTGAACCCATCTGGTGCAGGACACACAGAGCAGTGAGCAGCCGTGTACGGCGCCCGGGGAGCAGATGTTGGGGGAGTAAGGTGCCTTGCTCAGGGGCACTAGACAGGGTAGGGAGAATCCTCTTGGATTTATGGACAGATCAATCCAGGTTCGTCTTTTTGTTGTTTCTCCGTGGAGTCGAACCAGAGACGAACCAGAGACCTTTTCTGCCCAGAGTCCAAGTTTCTGCCACTAGTCCACCGCCTCTCAGTTATTATTCTTTTGAAACAGATTCAATCTCCGTGCCAACTACTTGGCATATCTAGTACGCCATCCCTCCCTGAAGCACCACCCCTTGCCAATCGGACATGGATGGGAGTTGCTGGATGGTCATTGTCGCCCTGTCAGCTACACACGACCTGCTCTTCCAACTCATCTTCCTGCATCAAGGCCAGTTGAAGACAGCGAGGAAGATGAGAGCGAATATGATTGTGATGAGAAGAAAAATGATGATGTGCAGAGTAGGCGATGGGATTCATCGGATAGTGGTGATTTAGATTCTAGTGAGGCAGAATGCTCTGATTTGGACTAATTTTATATATCAATGTCCTTATTATTCACCAGTTACATTGTTAGAATAATTAGTAGCATTTAACAACATGAAAGCATCCTGTTATTAACAATTGTATGTCTTTTTCAATGACCAAAAGGTAAAATTATTGGGGTACAATGATTTCTTATTGGCATGTTTCAAGTGTTTTCGTTCCTTTCTTAAGTTACAGTTATTAAATAAAACTTATTTCTGATATTCTTTGTTTTTATCCATCCTTAATAAGTAATGTATAAAGAACATACATCATCCATCTCCTGGAGACCTGGGGGCTGATTTGTGTATAACACTTTACATTTTTCACGGATGGTGGCCATCTTGGATTTTGGGGTCAACAGGATGTCTTAATGTCAAAATGATGTCAGAATCACAATCTTCATGTTGAATTTACCCCAAAAAGTGTATTCATACATTATTCTAGGTGCTCTGGTTAAAAGCTACTTTTACAAGATGGTGCCGGCTGCCATTTTGGATTCGGCCCTCTAGCGAAAAATGCCGACATTTTTGCGAGGGAAATGGGGACTAAATCTTTTATAAAAGGTGTAAAGAAGTCAAATCAGTCGTCAACACATATTAGCCAGAGAATGGTCACGGAATTGAGGTTCCTGACCCTACTAATTCATTCTCTATATATATCTTTTTGCTGGATTTGTGTTTCATTTTTAGCTGTTTATGATAAAGTTTCTGGTTAAACGCCCCAAATACATTTCTTTTTCATCAGGGTTTGAGGAGATTATTGCAAAAGATAATTCATAGATTAAATCACAAGCTGTAGCGCCACCATGTGGCTGATGATGAGACCTGCCGGTGGGAGAAAAGTCTTCCCACTGAGACAAAGGTTTAAATGTTCAGCAGAAGAGTTTCCTGCCACAATAAAACACAAACCTTCTTGTCTTCACTTGAAAGCCGGAGTCATCGGTCAGAGCAGAGACGTCATGTGGAGGAAACATCCATCAGCTGCAGAGCTTCACTGGGCAAAGACCAGCTGACCACTGCAGACATGAGCAACTGGCTGAGGAGACACTGGTGGGACCAGAAGGAAACCAGCTCCCACTCAGACAGGAAGTCACACTGAGGACACGTAAGGTGAGGGATTTCAAAATAAAACAGGACACATCGACAGAGTCCAGAGGGGATTTCAAAGTTTAATAAAGATAAAAGAAAGAACACATTAAATTATATGTTTGAATTATAATCTGTTACAGTTCATCACATTTCAAAACAAAAAGCTAAACTGTCTGCAGACGAGTGTTTTCATCAAACAGAGAATTACGAGCCATGGAAATAATCACACATAACCACAGACTGTATATGGATCATAACACACAGACAGACGAGGTCCTTTCTGACATCGTCCTCCATTGAGTCATTGGTGAATAATAACAAAGATATATTTATACTTACGAATGGAAAACATCACAGGTTGCATTCAAACTTTTGTTGCACGACTGCGGCAAAAATAGACAGAATAAACTTTTTTTAGCGGCCAATGCAGATACCGATATCAGTAAAAAACATCACTTCTATATAAAATTGCAATAAAGCTTAAGTAAAACAATATTTCATGAAGAAAAAAAGATAAATTGAAAGGAAACACAAATAAGACAGAATATATAGAACTTGAATTAAGACAAAAAAATTTCAATGTAAAATATAATCATAAAGTACATTGCTTATCCTGTAAAATAAACCTTTTCATATCGGAGCATATCGTAAAAGGCCCATATCGGCCAATTGAAATATTGAACGTAAACACAAAGCAAATATCACAGCATTTATTTTTCCTTTATACTGAAATTCAATCCAGATCAAGTCGTTCTTTCCAATGAGCTGTTACAAAACTGGTGAGTCTAATATGTGAAGGTGTTTAAGGATGAGTGTTGATTTTCATGTTCTTGTTTTCTGGAGGATGCACCGTTCAGAGTCGTCCTGAAACAAAATGACAATAACTGTAAATTTCTAAAGTACACACTTGATACTTCAACACCACAACATGATAAAGGCCGTTCATGGTTTTACACAAAGGATTTGAAATTTGAGACACCAATTGAACTTCATACTCATCGTACAAGAACTATTTTATAATGATATGATGGAGTTTCAGTTAAGGTTTATTTCAAATGCACATGAGCCAGTAGCTGAATAGACAGTTGTTAATATTTGTACCTGAAGCTGAATGTGGATTTTCATTCACGTAGTCAGACGTCTCCTCTGGATCACCTCGGGTTCCTGTGAAGATCAGACAGAAAACGACTTGAGAAGGTGGAGAACCACTGTTTTATTCATTTAGTGGATCTCGTTGCCACTCTAATATCTCTATCACAACCAGCATCACCAGCTTCAGGTGCTCCACACGTGTTCCAATGCAAATGAACGTCCTTGTTGTTCAAACATTATATGGAAGCAGCTAAACCGATCCCTGGTTCAGTTTGATCCGGGTCTGACTACATTCTGGTGCTTTGGTCTGGAGCCGGGTCTGAGGAACCTTTCCACCTGTAACTCTGCTTCAGACTCAACTGAAAAGTCCAAATGTCTGTCTTTGGACCATGTGACTAAAATGACATGTTGAAAACCACGCGTGTGTATTGATGTCATGACATCGTGTTGGACATTTCTGTCCTCATCTGCCTGTCCACCTGAAACCAGAAGGTTTTTCATTTAGGACTTCTCTGCAGGAGGAACATTTTATACTGTACCTTCCTCCGTGTCTCCTCTGATTGATTCATAGATGCAGTCGTCACCTACGAGTCAATAAAAAATCAAATCAACATGAAATGTAATTGGAAACTTTGTGACTAGGTTCTTCTGAAAAGCAACAAGTTAGAAATAGCTGTGAAGGCATTCAGTAGGAGAAGGACGGCTGACCGTGGAGAAGAGACGAGTACACTGGCAGCTGGATTTCATAGTGGTGGAGAGTTGGGTCTGAGCTCTGATTGGTTCTCAGAGACTGGCTGAGCCTGAAACAGTCAAACAATCACAAGTGAATGAAACAGAAAAAGTAAAGTATTGATGTTTGATTGAAGATGAAACAAGAGAGAGTGGAACCAACCTGTCACAACACAGATCTGTGGAAAAGACAAAAATGATCACGTTACATGATTTTTATTTTCCAACCTCTGCTCCATGATTCTTAATTTACAGAATAATCTTTTTTTAGGGGCCAATGCCGATACCGATATCAAGGAGTAAAGAACTATCACTTATATATAAAATTGGCAATAAAGCTTAGGTAAAACAATATCTTTTAAAGAAATAAAGATAAATTGAAAGAAAACACAAATAGGACAGAATATATAGAACTTGAATTAAGACGAAAAATTTCAATGTAAAATATAATCACACAGCACAATGTTTATCCTGTAAAATAAACCTTTTCATATCGGAGCATATCGTAAAAGGCCCATATCAACCAATTGAAATATTGAACGTAAACACAAAGCAAATATCAAAGCATTTATTTTTTCCTTTATACTGAAATTCAATCCAGATCAAGTCGTTCTTTCCAATGAGCTGTTACAAAACTGGTGAGTCTAATATGTGAAGGTGTTTAAGGATGAATGTTGATTTTCATGCTCTTGTTTTCTGGAGGATGCACCATTAATAGTTGTCCTTAAACAAAGTGACAATAACTATTAATTTCTAAAGTACACACTTGATACTTCAACCTGACAACATGATCAAGGCCGTTCATAGTTTTACACAAAGGATTTGAAATGTGAGACACCAATTGAACTGCTTACTCATCGTACAAGAACTATTTAATAATGATATGATGGAGTTTCAGTTGAGGTTTATTTCAAATGTACATGAGCCAGGAGTTGAATAGACAGTTGTTAATATTTGTACCTGAAGCTGAATGTGGATTTTCATTCACGTAGTCAGACGTTTCCTCTGGATCACCTCGGGTTCCTGTGAAGATCAGACAGAAAAAGACTTGAGAAGGTGGAGAACCACTGTTTTATTAATTTAGTTGATCTCGTTGCCACTCTAATATCTCTATCACAACCAGCATCAGCAGCTTCAGGTGCTCCACACGTGTTCCAATGCAAATGAACGTCCTTGTTGATCAAACATTATATGGAAGCAGCTAAACCGATCCCTGGTTCAGTTTGATCCGGGTCTGACTACATTCTGGTGCTTTGGTCTGGATCCGGGTCTGAGGAACCTTTCCATCTGTAACTCTGCTTCAGACTCAACTGAAAAGTCCAAATGTCTGTCTTTGGACCATGTGACTAAAATGAGATGTTGGAAAACCACGCGTGTGTATTGATGTCATGACATCGTGTTGGACATTTCTGTCCTCATCTGCCCGTCCACCTGAAATCAGAAGGTTTTTCATTTAGGACTTCTCTGCAGGAGGAACATTTTATACTGTACCTTCCTCCGTGTCTCCTCTGATTGGTTCATAGATGCAGTCGTCACCTACGAGTCAATAAAAAATCAAATCAACATGAAATGTAATTGGAATCTTTGTGACTAGGTTCTTCTGAAAAGCATCAAGTTAGAAATAGCTGTGAAGGCATTCAGTAGGAGAAGGACGGCTGACCGGGGAGAAGAGACGAGTACACTGGCAGCTGGATTTCATAGTGGTGGACAGTTGGGTCTGAGCTCTGATTGGTTCTCAGAGACTGGCTGAGCCTGAAACAGTCAAACAATCACAAGTGAATGAAACAGGAAAAGTAAAGTATTGCTGTTTTGTTGAAGATGAAACAAGAGAGAGTGGAACCAACCTGTCATAACACAGATCTGTGGAAAAGACAATAATGATCACGTTACATGATTTTATTTTTCAACCTCTGCTCCATGACTATCGTGACAATAGTTTGGAATTAGTTTGATTTAAATGAAATGAACCAGAGCAGCTCTCACTCTTTGAACTCCTGCACCAACACAACAGCAGCAGCGAGAGGAGGAGAATCAGTGTGAAGCCTCCAACCAGCCCAACGAGGAGAATCAGTGTGAAGCCTCCAACCAGCCCAACGACCAGCGGCACAGGAGACGTAGAGGGAGGTGCTGCAGGAGTCACTGATCAGAGGAGGAGCAGTGAGGAGCAAAGAAAGATCCATGACGTGGACAAACAGAGAACCAACACTTCAGCAGATATTTTGACATGAAATAATAATTTAATATATGCAAAAAAGGTTTGTAGATGTAGAAATACTTTGTGTATGTGTAAAAAACTAGTTTCAAGCTGTAAAAATATGTGGAAAAGTTTTATAAGTGTATTCAGCAAGTGGAGCTGGTGTTTAGAAACCGTCTCAAAATACTGAGTAGAAAAGTTTTGAATCTACTTCTCAACCTGGAGACTCCTTTTCTACCTCATATTGATCACACTCACATTTTACTGACATCCAACTCTCCTCTGAGAAGCTTCCTGAATGTTCACACTTGTAGAAACCTTCATCTGACTTTGACACAGCTGAGATTTCCAGTTTCCTTCTGACATCACTTTGGCGGAGTTCACCATTTTGGTAGAAAGAGAATTTGGAATCGAGGTTCGTTCTTCCGTACCATGAGCAGCTGAGAGTAACGGACTGTCCCTCAGTCACAGGATGGGCAGGGCTCTCCAGGAGAACACGACCGTTAACTGTAAACAGTTAAAAAACCATCAACAATGTGAACAACCTGATAATTCAGCTCGTATATAAACAGCATAAGTCTAAATATTATGTTGAGTGAGCAATGCCATGTTATATAGCACAGGTAATGATGTCACGGAGCATGTTGTGCCTGCGTGCACCTGTAACCTGTTGCGCATGCGCTTAATAAACGGTCTCGTGTTCCCAGACCAAGAGAGAAGAAGGTGCTCTGATTTTTCCTCCCGTGATAATTAGTTAACCAATCTGGTGACTGCAAACGGATAGAGCGCTGCAGAGATGTCCACCGCAACATATTAGATGTTAAAGTGGAGCCAAAGTCATTCAATGCACTTTTTGTTAAACTCTGCTCCTCAGGTCCATGAGCTGTACGTTGTGTGTGCGCTGGAAAAACATCTGGTTTCAATACACAGCCCTGGCTTCAAGAGCAGGACGTCTGAGCTCAAGCAGGGGAGAGTTGAGTGTGAGCGCAGGGTTTAGAGTGAGAGCATCACTAAATCTGAATGGGACATCAATAAGTCCTGCTCTCCAACCAAAAGAGCTCCCTCTTGAGTAGAGAGAGGGAAACAGCCTCCGGGTGGCGCTGTGGGCTGTGGCGTCCACACAGTCACGTGATGTCTGCTTGTTTAACGCAGACGGACACACTCTCACAGCTGATTCTGGGCGTTGAACGTGTGGTTTGTGTAAATAAAGAAGGTGAATTTCATCCAGAGATCATGTTTGATGTGATGCACCTTGGTACATGTGGGGGGTGCAGCTCCTGCAGGAGCAGTGAAGGGAGGCAGTGCTCCCCACTTTCAGTTACTCTACCTTTGTATCACATTATGGGATGTTGGAAACATGCACAGTGTGAATAGATTCAATGAAAAACTACAACCTGTAGTGATGTTGAGTGCGTTGCTGATCTCTGATCCAGATCCACACCAGACAACTTCAGAAGGAAGATAATCCATGTTCCATGTGAAGCTTCTCTCCTGAGAGCTGCACTCTACCAATTCTACTTCGTCTTCAGTAAACATCCACAATCTCCACTTAGCAGAGTTTCCCTTGCAGGTCAGATGGATCTTGTCACTATAGAAGTGCTGCACTGAGTCCGGACTCACTGTGAGAGACACTGACGAATAGGAATCTGAAAAACGTGACATGAAGTGTGAAACAGAAACTAATGGTTTAAATTAGTTGAGCATTAAAGACGTGAAGCCATCAGCAGAGACTCCATCGCAGTCACATCTTGTTTTTGGGAATAAGGTCATAATATTACCAGAATACATTTGTAATGTTTCCAGATTAAAGGTGTCATTTTAGGCTTTGCATCATTTTACAGAGGAAACGTCAGAAGGACGACATCGTTTGTTGACATCACAGTGACATCACAGTGACATCATAGTGACATCATGATGATGTCAGTCCGAGCATATGATCATAAATAATATCAACTTCAGGTCAGTCCTATAGGATGCACACAAAGAATAATTCATGTGACATTAGATTTTGGGGAATGATTCTCTGATCAATATAAGCTTCAGATTGTCTCTCTAACCCTGTTTCTGTCTTGACCTTTGACCTATGACCTCTAAAAGTGAATCACCTGGAGGAACCAGCCAAAGTAAAGTTCCCCAAGTAACTGAGCGACTGAAGGGACAACATCTGCTTCAAGAGAAAGAAACAAACTCACCTCCAGACCACACCCACGTTGTCTCACTGTACTCAGTGTAAAACACGGGGTCTCCTCTTCCAGCTCGACATGCATAACCTGCTGACTCCGTCAGGCCTTGGATGACGAAGGAGTTTTGTTCAGTTCCTCCGTCGCTTCCTGGGAGCAGCTCATAACTGAACTTGTTAAGAATGTACCTATCAGGCGGATCAAATTGAGATGACTGTGGACATCTGGGGACTGGATCCGAACTAATGGGGTGAGCTCTGTACCAGTAGAACCTCCACCCTGCAGTCGGCTGTGGACCCCCCCCACAGGTGAGAGTCCCGGAGGCTCCAGGAGTCAGCCATGACGGAGACACAGTGACGACAGGTGGTGGTGCAGCCGCTGAAACGGAACATCGTCACAACAAAAACAAGTCTTCATGTTTGTTTCATTTTGGAACCAATGTAATTTCTAGATGCTTCACATTCAGCCGTCGACATGACTGCCCCCAAAAGTGAAGCCAAATTATAACCACCGCCCCCTGGTGGCTGCCTGCAGTATATATCAACCATGGTTTCTTTCATTTGAGTTTGTTCACGTGTTCATGTTTCTGATCAGTTTGGTTTTAATTAGTTATTTGATGCTATAAAAACAGTAAAACGTCCTGATTGACAGCTGACTCTGACTGGTGATTGGTCGAGCACATGTATGGGCGGGACCTCGATACCCAGCTCCACACCTCCATCATGATTTCACAGACTCTGGCTCTAAATGACCTGAAAAGTGAAAGATGGCTGGTATCCAGGATACTTTGGCTTCTCTTTTGTACATGTGCATTGAACACATATAAACTTTGTAATATTTAAACTTTAACACCTATATTTTAATACTGAATATGACTTGACTCACCGTTAGACAAGGTGAGGGGAGCACTCCATCCTGTGGAGTTCTGCCGTGCACCTTTCAGTCGGCCCTGACACCAGTAGCTGCCGCTCAGATCTGACCCCAGACTGATCCTGAACTCCTTTGTGTTGGGAGGTGCCTGTGAGCTGGTTGCTGTCCATTCATACTCCCACTCAGAGTCTCCTCCCTGGATCTCACACCTCAGGGTGACGGCTTCTCCTCTGTATCTGTTCGGCCAGTTGGGTTGAAGAGTCGCAGCAGCTCTGTTGTGGACTGTTCATATTCACCAGTAAAGACAGAATAACAGCTTGTATCAGCATCAACCTTTACGTCATCTCAACAAACAGTCATGAACGCAGAATGGATTCTCTCCTCACTCACCGATTCCATGAATCCTGACTGAGTTACTGTACTGGGTGTAGTGAACTGGATCTCCTCTTCCTCCTCTGCACCAGTACAGTCCTTCACGTGAGGCACTAGCACTTTGTCCATGGGACTTGAAATCCTCATCCGTCAGGGGCTCCGAGGTTTTCTCACCTCTGAACCAATAATACTTCCATCCAGGTGATGCTGGGCCCACGGAGCAGGTCAGGAGCACACTGCCCCCTACTGGAAAGGCTCTGTGGTCAGCACTCAGGTTCGCCGCTGGTCTTTCTGTTAATGTTAAAAACACTTTGGCATTTAGTCCATTTCATGTGAGTTGAATGAAATGAGTAGAACATGTATCTCCTTCAGTCTTCTGCAGTCTACAAACTAAAACAGCAGTAAAAGCAAAAGCACAGAATGGTTTGGTCCAGATTATACCACCTGTTTGCCACATCAGAGCCACAAGTTAGCCACAGCCGTTCCGTACATTAACCAAATTGCTGGATTCTGAACAGCAATTGTTTCGTCCCAGATGAGAATAACATCTAAACATCGGTGAACATCATCTTACTCGCCAATAGGCTGATCGCAACAACGAGATAAATATCAGTAAGATGTTCAGCTTTTGAATCGGTGCATCCCTCGTTACTTTTTTGTTGTATTCTATTTCTTATCAGTGCATATGAACATAAACTGAAGGAGACATTTGCCAGTTTCTCAAAACTCTTTCTCACCAGAAACTGTTAATGTGACGTCATCGCTCCACTTGGTCGTGGAATTCAAGTTCTTCTTGTCTTTAGCCAAACACCTGTAGCTTCCACTGTCGGACGAGGACGCATTGACAATCCTGTATTCATCGTGTGTTGGAACCGTAGTTGAGTTGGGTTTGGTCCATTCATACTCCCACTCAGCTGGTACATCTGCAGGGACCTCACACCGGACAGTGATCGTCTCACCGCTGAAGACCAGAGACCAGTCAGGCTGCAGGGCCACAGACGCCTTGTGGGAAACTGATCACAAATAGAAACAGAGAACAGAAGAAAGTAGAATGGCTCAGTACAGCTCCTCCCTCCACCAAACTGTACAGATACCAGTCCTCTCATCTTTTGATCATTGAAATAATCATAAAAGAATCACACAATCTTAAAGCAAAACACTTTGCAACTGTTTAACCTTAAAACAGCAGCTTCCAAGTTAATGTAATGATTCTCTGTCTTAATAAGGAGAAAGTTTCCTCCTTCTCTCCCTGAGCGTCTGTTCTCTGTGACTCTGGTGAGTGGGTTCCATCTCCTGAGAGAAGAACTGACTGAGAGTCACAACCTGTCTCAACCAGCTGCAGCTGAAGAGTGAAGCTGAACTGAGATCAGTTAGAAACACTCTGAAGTTATTAAAAATTAGCACGTAGAGGCTGCAGAGGGCGCTGTTGCTCAGTAAAAGTTACATCGTGTTAAAGAAAGTCTGGATGTTTGGATTCCATCTAAATTTCATCGGTTCTGTCCCAAGTTTTGTGGAAATCCATCCAGTAGTTTTTGCGTAATCCTGCTGACAAACAAATAAAGAAAGAAACGTCCAGGGACAGAATATAACCTCCACAGCGGAGGTAACTAGTCTTTGGATTTCTAAAAGTACTCTTACCTCTGTTCTCTATTGTGACTCGGTTGCTGTCCTCTGTGAGGAAGGTTGTGTCTCCTCTCCGTCCTCTGCAGCTGTAGATGCCTTCCTCTGAGATGCTGATTCCATCATCTGTTTCATTATATCTTAGGATCTGAGCTGCAGAGGAGGCTGAGGTTCTTCTGAACCAGTCGTATCTCCACTCAGACGGGTTCTCCACAGAGCAGCTCAGTGCTACGCTTCCATTTCCTGTGAGGGTTGTGTTATCGGCAGTCAGCCTGGGCCTGGGTTTATCGGCTTTCAAAGTGCGTGAGAGAAAATGAAAGACAAATTAAATGGAGAAAAAGATTAAAGCGTATGAAGCAGAGTTTCACTCAGTAGAGGACAAAGTTCTGATCGTAGAATATATAAGAGAAAAAAGGTCTAATGATGAATGTCAACATGTAAAAGGTTCATTGATCCCCACATAGCTCAATGCTTCTGAACCAGATGTGTCCCACACTGTCACACTGGCATCCAGCCCACACACCTCATGGAGTGATGGCACTGGGGCAGTCCACTGCTGTTTGCCAGAGCCGGGCCACAGATGAGCCGGAGCAATACCGTGTGTCAACCACAAGGGTTAGGGTTAGGCCCCCATGTGTTATGTGCTGTTTGAGCCATGTTCACCATTCATGGACCACTTGAGGTCCACATCCAGATCACACTTTGCCTACAACACCTGATGTGAGCCAGAAAGACCCAGGTTGGTTTTAAGGTATTTGGGCCACATTAGCTGGTTTACATGTGGACCAGTTCAGGTCCACACCCAGATGCTTTCTGGGGATTGGGTGGAAATTGGTTCAGTAGCTTTTACGTAATCCTGCCAAGAACAACCAATAGAAAGAGGTGAAGACGTCACGTCCTCGGTGGAGGTTTTGAAAGACGATTGGACGTACGTGTTACTCTCAGCTGGAAGGCCTCGCTCCACTCTGTTGAGGAATACCAGTCCGCTCTGGCCTTACACCAGTACTCTCCACTGTGGAAAACAGAGGCAGTGCCCAGCCTGTATTCACTGTGTGTGGGAGCTGTGTCTGGACCAGTGACTGGTTGGTGGGAGCTTGTTGTCCTCCATTCATATTCCCACTGGGTGTCTCCTCCTCCCTGGATCTCACACCTGACAGAGATCGTCTCACCGCTGAATATCTGAGTCCAGTTGTGTTGCAGCACGACAAAGCTTCTGTTGGACACTGAACATTCAAACACAAATATCAAACCAACAGAGAGAACTGGTTAATATTGCTGCTGACTGGTTCTGTTTTCATCGTAGCCAGTCATGAAAGCCTGCTACTTCATGTTTCTACTGTCCCAGTTATTGTGAAGTGCTTTACTTGGTCAGCACAGCACCCCCCCCCCCCCCCCGCACAAACATAGTTAGAGGAAATACAAACCAGAGTTTTGTTCTATAAGTTTGCAGTTCATTCATATACTCGCTGATCTTAGTAACATACATGAAGAAAAATGGGATGAAATATACATATTAATAAAGATAGAGATCAATAAAGGAAAGAGCTGACTCACATTCAGTGTGTCCACAGGAGAGGAGTGTATTCAGCACTGAAAGAAACATTGGTATCTCATCAGACATTATTAAACCTGGTAAATAATCAAACACAGTACAGACTCTAGTAATAAGTCTGTTAGTAAGTACTGTTTTATTGTAGAAGCGAGTATGAGCAGTAGTATTAAAACTACTCATCAAAGAAATTATACAAAAGTATGAAATGATGATGAAGGAAAGGACCGCGGACCCAATACTTACAGTATAACAGAGTTTATTACACAGAAGTTTCACAGGTCAGGACGAGCTCCAGAGACTCGGAGAAATCACACAGCCAAATGGTGAGGTCTGACTTCCAGGGGTCGGACACACAGTATATATAGAGAGATTGGTTCCGCCCATGACTTCAGGTAAATGCCGTCCCCCATGGGATTTCTGACTAAAGATGGACATGTTTTTGTGTCCGAACATGAAGACACATTGGTCAAGAACATTCCTTCTACTCTCATCCATTAGCTAGTCAGAGGTCATTCCCAGAGTCAAAGGTCATTTCAAAAAGGTAGAGAACTTCTAAGATAAACATCTGGAGGACTCTCTGAGAATGTCTGAGAGTCCAGAAGGCAGGTATCATAAACGTAAGCCTATCATTATGTTTTGAACACACACGAACATGTTCTACTCTAACGAATATACGACATAACCCCCCTTCGAGAGTAAGTAAAGTCTCGAAATAATCAAAAGAACAAAACATAAAGGTTTATGATCATGACAAAAATGACAATCTGTCTACTGCATAATTTTAACAACATAACAACATTAAAGTAGTCTAGGAATGAGAGTGAAAAACCTGTCTGGCAGCTATCTTTCTTGAAATATCCATCAAACAATCTAGACAGGAAAATTCTCTCATGGCCCCTCTGCCTCGGGCGACCATACATAGTAATCCTATACCACTGAAATGAAGAAGTTTAGCAAATTGTTTAAGGAAATGTCTTTAAGCAAATACATATGGAACTCTCAGCAAATAAAAACAAAACAATGTCCCAGGTCAGGTTGGTCGACCCATAGGACCCTCCTATGGACCTTTTCCTTGCCTAGCCCCACTGTCCCTAAGCGCCAAGAAAATAAAGAAAACATCTGAGGTCCCAGTATATTTACCTAATAACAGAAAACATAATTTTTCCAAGTAATCAACACACAAAGAATATAATTCACTTTTAATAGTACTCATGCAATATATGTAAGACATAAGAATGTATAACACTGCAGTTTCTCAGCAGCATTGACTCTCAGTTGTAGTATCGATGACTTCTTGAATCTGGATGTTGTATCGTTGTCCAGAGTCCTTCAGTCCATTCGTATTGTTCATGTTTGAGGTGCCCATTCAACACATCAGAGTCCCTGAACAATCCACCCACCATAATTAAAAAAAAATAATAATAATTTATTAACATTTTTTTTTTTTTAAACTAATAATTTGGTAGAACTTAAATGGCACGTACTTATAGAACTTTGTAGTTTTGCTTTATTTTTGAAGAAATCGTACTTTTTTGATTCTTGTTTTTCTGGGTTTGGACCCTCGGGGTTGAAATGCACTTATTGTGAGTCGCTTTGGATAAAAGCGTCAGCTAAATTAAATTTGCCCGGGAGTGTGGTGTATAGGGCTCGAAATGCACATGATCTCCCTTCACTTGTTCCCTTTTCCCTGTGAGCCCTTCTATAAAATGAGAGGATCAAGGAAACGAAAAGTGGACAATGAGTGCCGAGTGTTTAACACGGAGTCGACAACAAAATACTTTTTCACTGAAGTCCAATCGAAGGCTGTTTGCCTGATATGCCGAGAAACTGTCGCAGTTTTCATGAAGTACAACATCAGCCATCACTTTGCTACGAAGCATGCTAACTACGCTAGCAAGCAGTCAACCCAAGAACGGGCGGCTGCAGCTCAGAGGTTGGCGACTAATTTACAGACTCAGCAACATTTTTTTTCACAGACAAACTGCGATTAAAGAGTCATCTACCAAGGCATGTTTTTTGGGGGGCATAGCAAAGGCTAGCAAGCCTTTCTCTGAAGGTGGATTTTTGTTAAATGGCCTTGCAAATAAGTGCTTTGCTACTTGGTAAAGGCCAAATCCTTTCATGTAATGATTTTTCCATGTCATTTATATTAGTTCACAAAAACACTCGATCCATCTGTTCCTGGCCCGGCCCCTCTGTCAAATTTTGGAACCCATTGTGGCCCGCGAGTCAAAAAGTTTGCCCACCCCTGTTCTAGAATGAAAGAAAAGAAAACCAGTATCTTTTGCATACAAAACAGATTAAAACATCAATACAGATTAACATTCTATAAGTAAATGAGAAATTATAAGTCACATTTACCAATTCCCCCCTGGAAACACATCACTAATAGCCTGACGTTGTCATACTCATGATTCTAGTCAGAATATGAGTCTGAGACCGCTCCATTGGGCTGTGATTATGGGGCGTGTTTCAACAGAACCAGGAAACAAAATGCCTCTTCGCTCAATTGGATAGACCTACAACCAATCAGAGCAACGTAGTATGTGACGTATGTCAAGCGACGCATAGTTGTCAGTTGTCTGTTTCACGAGTTTATTCACTCTCTAAATAAATCAATGGAAATGCTGCTAAAGCCGCTCGTATATCCACCGGAGGCAAAGCCCCCAGGAAGCAGCTGGTGACCAGGGCTGCTCGTGAGAGCCCCGGCCGGCGGCGGCGTGAAGAAGCCCGCTACGGATCTCTCTCAGAGCCCCGGGACCGGCCCGGGGCTCTGAGAGAGATCCGTCCCTACCAGAAATCCACGGAGCTGCTGATCCGCAAGCTGCGTGGCAGAGCTCCGCTGTCATGGCTCTTCAGGAGCGTTTTACACTTCCTTGTTGCTCCAACATTAACAGCGTCCCAACATGTGTCTTTTGTCTCATATGTGCTGAGGAGCGTAGCCCCCCCCCCCCCCACTCTCTTTTTATTTATATGACTGCTTGTGTGGCTGCAGCATCGGGGCCAGCTGATAAATTAAACTTTTTATGAATCCCGTAGGAGGACGGCAAAAACATCTGTTTGATCTACAAATGCCTTGATCACGTTCCTCTGTTCCTCTTTCAAAATGAATGCGCTGTCGATGTCTCTGAAACAGACTCGATGGCAGCATCGACACATCTCAGCTCTGCAGGCAGCGCTCTCTGGTGACGTGGTTGATTACGTCACTGTAGATCATCTGTCAATCATCGTATAAAGCCCGCCCTGACGATTTGATTGGTCCGATCAGCTCCTGATCGGCCATAGTTTCTCCCCAACGGAGCGACTCCAGACCGAACTTCCCGAACAACAAATGTTGTGGGCGGGGCTAAGTTCGTCTGGCACCCAGGCTACACCACTAATGTAATAAGAAACTATGAAATAACCAAGGATTTGGAGACCATCCAGCGTTTTCCAACAGGCCAAACGCATCTCCTATAAGCTTCTGCGAATATTCTTCACACACCAACAAGATCAAGTTTCACTGCTACAGGTCTCCTATTGCCTGCATGATGTGGGAGTAGCACTGATGTCATGTAAACTGCCTGTGTGACAGGTCAGTCAGAGCCTGAAGTCAGGGTAAATTGCCCTTCCTAGTGTTATCTCTAATGATCTTAAGCTTCTTTTAATGCCTGGTCGTAATTAGCACTGACATAGACATGTGGAGTGTAACTTTCTCTGTTAGACTAAAACCCAAACCAATATTGTCTATCTTTATCAATTTGAATGCTGAAAAATGCATTTACCAGATCAACATAAGAGAATCATTGCTAGAGGATTATTTAAAGATTTGGAACAGACAAAGCACATTGTTGTACTGCGACGTTGACAACTAAGCTGGCCGTAAAAATCTGTATTAAGACTTCCGATCCAAGATACTGAATAAGCTTCAGTCTCTGTTGTCATCAATGATTGGTGAAGAATTTTGTTTGGCACTTCCACCAGACAGCCGTCTGGCGCACACTCCAATCTACACAAAGCATCTCTTCCCAAAAGTGCAATAGGTGTATGTTCTGATACCAATATGGGTATTTTAATTTTCAGATTTTTGTAGCAGAGCTCAATTGGTTCTGTAAGAGGAATCAGCTGTTTTACTCCCTCAAACCCCATTGTCTGAATCCATTGACCAGACATGAGGAGATGTATAGCATTGACAGGCCCGAATACAAGTAAAAGCAGCTCCGCTATCCACCATCACATCACCATCACCAATGGTCGATTATTTACTTTCACTTATATTGTTGGATCTCTCTCCGGCCCAGATACTATCAGCTGACACCCCCCTTTGAGTCTTCAGGGCACCTCTAGAATCCTGGTTCTGGGCCCCTGTAAGGGTTCAACGGTCCCCTGGGTGGCCCTGATTGACCCCTGAATCCTCCCCTGAAGTTTCCTCTGAAATTTCCTCTGAAACTTCCTCTGAAATGTCCTCTGAAATGTCCCCTGAAATTTCCTCCTGACCTGTTGCAGTCACGGGCAAAATGACCTTATTGTCCACAATTATAACATTCTTCTAAACGTTTTTGAAAATTAGGATAAAACCTTCCTCTCCAGGTCTGTGCTTGATAAAAAGCTGGCTGTGGGTAGGAGACGAAAGGAACCACCGATGATGGCTGGAACCGCCTGACTGCAGGGTCATATCCTCCCATGGTCCCTTCAGGATCCCTCTGATCATTATCGTATGCATATTCCATCCTTCTGATCCTAGTTCCCGAATTTGTCGTTCTCTCCTTTCTTGTGGAACTTGGATACATCGTTATTGTTGCTTCTGCTTGTCCCATATCTTCTACGTTTTTATCTCTCTTATTTGCAGCTTTGATCAGTTTCTGACCCTCATTTTCAAACAACTGGAGAATGCCGAGCTCCACTTCTTTCTTTTCTTTGCGTTTCTGTCCCTTTTTTCCCTCCTTTTGTCCTACCTTATATGTGGACACAAGTAGTTGAATTATTTTAATTACATCTGGGTTGAAAGTCCCCTCTACCGGCCATGGTTGGTCAATTTCAGGCCAGCGCTTCTGCCATTTTTCAGATATTTTTGCAATGTTTATGTCTTTAATTAAGGGATTGTTTTTCTGTATTACATGAACAGGAGTAATTACCTTTGGACTTTTAGTGGCTTTCTTCCACATTGTAGCAGCTTCCTTTTGTTGCCTTATTGTAAATTAAAAAATGTAATAGCTAAGATTTAAATCTACTTAAAGCTATTTAGATTACTCCTCCCCCCTTTGTTGTTTTCAATCAATAAATCAACAAACCAACCAACAAATCCATTCATTCATGTTGTAAAGGTCACCGCAGTGCACTTTATGGATCAAAAAAAAAAGCTACATATGTCATTGGTCAGACACCTTAAAACTATAGGAATGAGGAAGTGGATCTATGTATGTATTTGTTTATTATTTGTGTGATTGTTTATTATTTGTGTGATTATGTAAATATGGGGTTTTTATAAAGGAAATGTGTTAAATATGGGGAAGTGACGTCCCGTCGAGAGGTGTGTGTTTTTTTTGGAGCTGCGGGCGGGCGGTGCGGCCAGTGGTTCGAGGAACTGGATATATCATTTACAACCGAAAGGATTTTTTCTCTGGAACGGGATTATTACCTGGGAGATTTTTGTAATGGCTTATATCGTGGACTGAACATTTTCTGGGCACTGGAAGGGGGTGAGAAAGCGTGGACTTTGATTTGTTTGCGGCACTCACCTCGCCACACCTGCAGACATTTTTGTTTTGGACGTTTGTTTGGGGATTATGTTTGGACCTGGGGTGGGAAAATATTGTTGTTTGAGTGTGTGTAAATAGCTTGTTTATGTTCACGGGTCCGCCAATGTTTGCGGGCATGAGCGAGGGGGGTTATTGGTGTTTTGTGTAAATACAGTATATAATAAGCAACCTGTTTGAGTGTTTTCCGTTTATATATATATTTAGTTAATTTTTGGTAAGACCGATAACTAGGTTATCGGTCCAATTAGGGATTTTTCGTTTATGTTAACTTGTTCAGGCAGCGTGCAACAAACACAGTGGGTCGGCTCCGCCCGTGTCCTTTAAATTTAATGCGTAGTAACTTTGCCCTGGGGTTGAAACAGGGCGATTTGTTACAATGTAGCAAAACCACTTATTCACCACAGCCAAATAAAAATTAAATTGACTTCCCAACTCTAAAGGAATCAAAAGCTCATTAATGTAATATCACAACTCAAAATCCGCTTATAATGTTTGACAAAAAGATCACGCACTCCCACAAGTGACTAACTGTCACCAAATGTGCTCTTAGTCGCAGCAAACAATCACCAAACATTCATCTCAAATCATAAAACAGTGGTGAATCTCCAACACAGCTCAGATCAGAATAAACCACGTGCAAACTCACATTTGCAACTCTAAGCTGAGTTTAGACCAAATAATCCTATTCCATTAATTAATTAAATGCATTAACTGGTCAGTCTGTTGCCAAACCTTATATTTTATTTTTTTGTTTTGAGTAGCTAAAGCATTTAGTATTGCATGTGTATGTAAACAAATGAATGTGCTCTATTAATATCCCTATAATAGCTTATAAATGAAAGCCGGTTAAAATGTGTATCAGCAATAATAACTATAAGTGAGAACATATACAAATATGTAAATGCAGGTCTTTTGCTAAAGAGTTTGTGTATCAACTGTACCCCCCTTCATCAGTCTGGAGCCAGGAGCTGCACATGCAGATGTCAGCAAGCCTCAGGCCGTGTTGCACCAGCCAGTTGTCTTCTCATCTGTTCACCTCAAATTCTCACTCATCGTAAGGGAAAAGAACCAGACAGTGATTAAGTATCTTATGAACCCATTAGGTCCTTTCAACAGCATAATAGGTGATTCAATATGATTATCAGTCTTAGTGTTGTATTAGGTCCTTCACATGCAGTGCATATTAAGACTATTTAGATCAGTTCCATTGTCCAAATGTTATATTTTTTCATTTACTTATTTAAAGAAATTCTTCACTTTAAGCATTAGTTACCATAAGTCTACAATCAATCTCCAAAACGCTATCGTATGGAGCAAAATAGGAAACTTAGTAATATAATCATCATCAAAATAATTCTTTCGAGGGAGAACAAGCAATAAAAAGGATCGAACAGCTTTCAGGTCATACACAGTTCAGACCATTAAAACAGTCCAAGTCTTAGACTATTTTGACAGTTTATATATGTATGTAGATACAGATCAAGAAATCTACCCCTCATCTACGATATAGGTCTCAACCATACTCAGTTAATTTTTTCTATACATCATGTCACATATATTAAAGATGCATCAACTATAATACTGTAGGAGAAAACAAACTGCTGTTGTTGTGGACACAGTTATGCGCCTTTGTTAACCAATGCTGTAAAAATTTCAGCCAACATCCTTTCTAAACATGATTCATCCCATGCGTTAACTTTTATTATCAGAGAAAGTGTGCGACAGAGAGTGGCTGTGTCTAGTCAATGTAAACAATTTCCATTATTTAAAAAAATGTCAAATTAAACCCAATGTGTTCCCAAAGTGAACCCATAACTAAGTACTGTTGAATTTAATGAAAACCAAATGAAATAAAGCGTTCAAACAATAAAATATTTTTTGAAACTCAGCTTAAACCAAACCCCATTAAATAATTATTTCCTTAAACTCTTTGTGACTCTTGTCCCTGTGTCTTACAGAAGGTGAGACCTTGAAAATCTCCCCTCATGTCACTGCACCAAAGCTTTTAGAAGATTTATTATACTCCCCTGGCATGCACATTCCCCCTCTCTGAACAGATGCTTTTCTCTCAGGGAAACTGAGGAGAGGTCTCTTTCAGTGATTTTTGTTTAATTTAGCCAACAATCCCACATTTCCTAATTTAAACCCCGACTTGTTCAATAGTCAAAGTTCCTTTAATATTTTAACAGATGTAAAAGTTGTCTGATTACTTTAAACAGCTCTCTCTCCTCTCTCTCCTAAATGTGTATAAATGTAATTCCTGTTATTTGTTAAAGGAGTTCATAAAACTCTCACCCCACACTTTATTTTATTTATTACACGAGAGAGAAAAAGAGAGAGAGAGTTCTCTAATTGTTAGAGTCTGTCCCCATGACCCACAACAGATTGTTATCACAGTGAAAATCCCCCCTCACGTTTCTTAACTCCCCTCTTTGCTCCAAACGGGAGCGGTTCACACAGGAGAGACACACAGAAACACCAGTAAGGGGGGGGCTGTGGCAACAGGAGAAGGCAAACTCATGTATTACGTCGCTAATTGTTTTATTTAATATAGAGAACAAAATGTCTGTCCTTATAAGTTACCAAATTTCCCATTTATAACCACAACATATATATATTTAATCAATCATAAAACCTTTTGTTAATTTAGACCAAACAGATCAGCTCCTGCTGCATTTTTCTTTTCTCACACAGCAATGTCCACATTCATCATACACACACACCAGCACATGGAGAAAGTGTGAACCAGTGGAGGGAATGAATGGTTATATTTATTAAGTCTCCCTAATGGAGCTCATCATGTCATTACGTCCTCTTATAAGGGAGGTTCATAGTTCATAAGCCCCCTTAAAAGAGGTTCATTGTGTCATTACGAGGCTCATGTTTTATAGTCCTCTCATATATTTTCATCAATCATGTTGTTTCAATTCTGGCCAGAAAACAACAAAATACACACACACATCCAAAAAACAACACTGCAGATTTGACAAAAAACAAACAAACACAATCATCCAAACTCCCAAAAAACAACTTGTTCATATCACAGTCACACATCATGCCCCTGCTGCATTTTTGTCTCACACAGCTCGAACATAGTAATGAACATAATCTTCTCACACTCACACACACAAGAGACAGAGGGAGAGAGCCATTCCTGTCACACACATACACATCTGGGATGGCCCCCTGTACACAAACGCACACACACATCTTCACAGCCAAAGCGCTCCAGTCACACAAGCATGCTATCAGCCGCTTTTATCTTAATTTTTGTTACCCAATGAGATGAAAATATCCGGTGAGTGGCTTCTTCCAACGCTATTCGCCAATAATGTCAGAGCGGGAGCATATTACCGGATGTATATTTCTTCATCTCCAGTTATTAAAACTGAGGCCCGTTCTGCTGCTCCTTCTCTGAGGGCTTTAATATCCAGATTCTGCGGCTTATTGATCAATTCCTTTGTCCTGTACTTTCAGTACATTTACTCTTTGCTGTACTTTCAGTACTGTTACTCTTTCCTGTACTTTCAGTACTGTTACTCTTTTCTGTACCTTCAGTACTGTTACTCTTTTCTATACTTTCAGTACTTCCCCCCTCTTATTGGCGATGTGGACTTCGCAAATAAGATCAAATTTAGCACGGAGTTTCACTTCACATCAAACAACACGCCCCTAAAAACAGGTTCTATAGCGGTGTGACTAGACAACAGACACACACACAACAGCCCCAATGAACCCACTCCAGTCCAGAAGGCAGGTATCATAAACGTAAGCCTATCATTATGTTTTGAACACACATGAACATGTTCTACTCTAACGAATATACGACAAGAATCAATAACTCAATGAATCAAAGAAGTTAAAATATCATTGATCTACTGAGTTTGATCCATTTATTTGAATTCATGTGGATCAGATGATTGTTTCTCTGATAATAATCAGGACAATATTCACAGCCTGTAACTTTAAAGTCTATAATTCCCATGAGAACATCACAATGTTTGATTTGTTTCTAAATCAACTTTTCTTAAATCAAATTATCTTTTGGCAAATGAATCAATGAATCAGGTATAAAATTAGACTTTTTTCATGTGTCGGGCATCAAATAATAAATTTAAAGAAAATATAATTTCCACTTTCTAACGGTTCTTCAACAATCACAATTTAGTCTCAAATAAAAGTTATTGAAGTGCATGTAACAGAATTCATGCGTCTGGTTACCTCAGCAAATAGATAAAGACATTTCAGTTCCAGCAGCTGTTGCTGTGGTTGGACAAACATCTAATAAACACTTTGCATTCATAGAATAAAAGTTTCTGATACTCACAGAATAAGGACAGCACCCGGAGCAAAGAGTTCCCCATGGTCCCATCCAGCAGCGCCACTCAGACACACTTCAAGACAGGTGGAGAATCAGTGGAACACATCTCTTATCAACATGAGAGAGGGAGGTGTTGGTGCACTTCTGTTTCCTGGGTCAGTTTCCTTCTTCACAGGAACCTCACACCCCCACTCTGAGGCTGCTTGTACTTTAATACGTTTCTGTTGCTGTCGAGCCACCGTGATAGAAATCAGCACACGTCCCTGCACCAGAC
This sequence comes from Limanda limanda, assembly GCF_963576545.1. Taxonomy (NCBI): domain Eukaryota; kingdom Metazoa; phylum Chordata; class Actinopteri; order Pleuronectiformes; family Pleuronectidae; genus Limanda; species Limanda limanda. Next base: position 1,159,826 of record NC_083657.1, read on the forward strand.
AGAACTGTGGTCCTGATAGTTACTGGACATTTAGAATTATATGATATCTGAAATAATGGGGATAGCAATGATGGAAATTTAATACAGTAAAAAAGAAAAAGTAGTATTGCCTCAAATATGTCTTCAGTGTAAAATATCTTTTTAGATTATGATCATTTCATGTTGTGACACATTTTGATGACAGGAAACAACGTTGACTGACAGGAAACATGCAATCAGATGTTAAAACGCACGCAACATGTTTCTGCTAATTCTAATTCCAAAGAAGTCTATATCACAGATAACTGATCTGTGATATCTATAAAAGCTGACATTCTACTGATTGCTTACTACTGATTTACATGTTTGCTTCTCTCCCTTCTCAAATCTTTCTCTCTCGCCCCCTCAGCTCTTCTCTCTCGCCCAGACACAACTGTCCTCACTGCACTAACAGTTATTTAGAGCTGCAGGGTCACAGAGATTCAGTTTCAACTGGACCTTGGCCACCACAGCACTGTGAAGTTTATCAAGGAAGCAAATGGAGATGCAAGTCTTCTCAGAGGATTGATTAAAGTATCAGGGTTCAGCAGAACTAATGGCAACACTCCCCTAATGAGACTATGATTAAAAGCACTAAAATTGAATTTGGATGCGCATCAAATTACAAACATTCATCGATATCAGTCAACAAAGTCTGCCAGGGTTTGAAAACTAAATCTAGATTCATGCTTTATTCCATTAGAAATAAGTGAAATGTATTAAGAAAATGTCTCCTATTAATAACCCATAGCCTGATGCACGTTTATTAAAATGTTTATCATTTACTTGATATTTATCATTCTCTGATGCCCCAAGAATGTGCCACAGAAATACAAATCTCAATTAAAAATATTTTTATTGATTTTATTACCTTGTTTATTGACATTGTTAAGAAAGTACTGCTAAGATTCTCAATAAAGATGTATCACTTACTTTAACTTTCGTATCTTCTGTAAATTAAAAGCATAGAAACTTATTGTATTGATTCAATCCTGTTTACATTTATAATATCAGAAATTACTTGGATCACAAAATCTTCATCATTACAAATACATTTTTACGCCTTTTTTTTTGACAGTTTCCTGCTGAATCTTGGAGATAAACTCTGGTTTTTAATAACTTCAGAGTGTTTCTAACTGATCTCGGTTCAGCTTCACTCTCCAGCTGCAGCTGCTTGTTAAGGAGGAAACTTTCTCTTGTTCACACTCACACATCAGAGCTGGAGAGATTTAAAACTGGTGCAGAAAACATCTGGTTTTTCCTCTCCTCCTCTCCTCCTCTTCTCCTTCTCTCCTCCTCCTCTCCGCCTCATCTTATCCTCATCTCCTCCTCTCCTCTCCTCTCCTCTCCTCTCCTCCTTCTCCTCTCCTCTCCTCTCCTCTCCTCTCCTCTCCTCTCCTCTCCTCTCCTCTCCTCTCCTCTCCTCTCCTCTCCTCTCCTCTCCTCTCCTCCTCCTCCTCTCCTCCTCTCCTCCTCTCTTCCTCTCCACTCTTCCTCTCCGCCTCATCTTATCCTCATCTCCTCATCTCCTCCTCTCCTCTTCTCCTTCTCTCCTCCTCCTCTCCTCCTCACCACTCCTCCTCTCCTCTTCTCCTCTTCCCCTCCTCCTCCTCTCCTCCCTCCTCTCCTCCTCCTCTCCTGTCCTCCTCTCCTCCTCTCCTCCTCTCCTCCTCTCCTCCTCTCCTCCTCTCCTCTCCTCCTCTCCTCCTCCTCTCCTCCTCTCCTCCTCCTGTCCTCCTCACCACTCCTCCTCTCCTCCTCACCACTTCTCTCCTCCTCTCCTCTCCGCTCCTCTCCTCCTCCTCCTCCTCCTCCTCCTCTCCTCCTCCTCCTCCTCTCCTCTCCTCCTCTCCTCTTCTCCTCTCCTCCTTCTCCTCCTCTCCTCCTCTCTTCTCCTCTCCTCCTCTCCTCTCCTCCTCTCCTCCTCTCCTCCTCTCCTCCCCTCCTCCTCTCCTCCTCCTCTCCTCTCCTCCTCTCCTCTCCTCTTCTCCTCCTCCTCCTCCTCTCCTCCTCTCCTCTCCTCTTCTCCTCCTCTCCTCCTCTCCTTCTCTCCTCCTCTCCTTCTCTCCTCTCCTCTCCTCCTCTCCTCCTCTCCACCTCTCCTCTCCTCTTCTCCTCTCCTCCTCTCCTCCTCTCCTCCTCTCCTCCTCTCCTCCTGCAGGTGTGTTTATTCCCCTCGGCTCCAGTCGGGACCACTCGGCTGTTCGGCTCCTCAGGATGGACCGTACCACTGCAGCTCTTTAGAGGGGGGGGTGCAGCAGGGAGACCACCAGGGGTTGAACCACACGTGCTAACTCGTTATTGTGGTTCAGACTGAACTAGGACGACCCGAGTTAAACTAACCCGAGTTAAACTAACCCGAGTTAAAATCTAACCATCGCTCAGTTAAATAGAACCAAACAACTGCACTGGTCTGCAGCTTCTCCTGCTCACAGAGGAAAGAACAACAGAAGAGAGAGAGAGAGAGAGAGAGAGAGAGAGAGAGAGAGAGAGAGACGGAGAGAGAGAAGCAGGAATCAGAGGAGGACTACAGGAGAGAGAGAGAGAGAGAGAGAGAGAGAGAGAGAGAGAGAGAGAGAGAGAGAGAAGGAGAGAGATACAGAGAGAGAGAGAGAGAGAGAGAGAGAGAGAGAGAGAGAGAGAGAGAGAGAGAGAGAAGCAGGAATCAGGAATAACGGAGAGGAGACGTGGACTCACCGGAGACACTCGAGACATCAGAGACAGTTTCTGTCCTCCAGAGGAAGGTGAGTTTCTGTTGTTGTTGTTGTTGTTGCGCGTGCACGCGACTCACGCGCAATTTTTACGGTTTCACGAGATTTTTTCCTGCAAAAACAAAAAAAATGCACATTTTCCATTGTTTCATTCTGAAGTGACGTTGCTTTTCAAGGGGGGGGGGGGGGGTGCGAGGGCTGTTGTGAGACGAGCCAATGTCAAAGTCCCCCCCCCCCCTGGTGTTTTGACTGGATCCTGCTGCAAACCTCTGCACGCACGGTGTTAGAGAAGCACGCACGCGCACGCGCCTCATGGACTCGAACAGAATCAACTTTCCCTCACGGAGCGTGCACGCGCGGCTGTGATGGATGCAGTGCGTGTTGTTGACGCGCGCACGTGTAGGCATCGCCAGCGGCTCTTTGTCCCCCCCCCCCCCCTCCTATAGGCGCATCCCTTTGTGCTGTTCCAGAAACACTGCACCCCCCCCCCCCCCCCCATTAAGGTGGTTTTCTGCTCAGATTAGGGGTGTGGGGGGGTAGTGGGGGTGTAGTGTGTTTGTGTGTGTGTGTGTGGGGGGGGGGGAGTTGTTGCCCACGACGCGCCAGAGGAGGCTATTTAATGTCAATGTCAAATGGAGGTGTGTCCCTCGTGTGTGTGCGTGTGCGTGCGTGTGTGTGTGCGTGCGTGTGTGTGTGCGTGTGTGTGTGTGTGTGTGTGTGTGCGTGTGTGTGTGTGTGTGTGTGTGCGCGCGTTCACTGGCTCAGATAAACAAATCACGTAAGGAAGGAAAATAAGAATAAAATAAACGCGAAGACGTGTTTCATAAGAGTCTCCAATATGGAACCTAGGGCTGTGTGTGTGTGTGTGTGTGTGTGTGTGTGTGTGTGTGTGTGTGTTTCATGCCAGACCAAGGACACACACACACACACACACACACGACCAGTGTATTACTAACCACCTCCTAACCAGGACCTCGGAAATGACCTCCTTAACCCACACGGTCCCCATAAGGTCTGCCGGGCCTGACAGGGGCAGTGTTTATGCTGGGTGAGGTCCTGGATATGTGATAACAACCAGACGCAGCCCGAGCCCCTCACCCTAACCCCCCTGAGGCCGAACCCTTACCCTGCCAGGACCTGACTCTGACCCTAAAGCGGGTCTAGACCTCACAACATGTGAGGACCAGTGTCCACACACACGGCTCACACTCCACTCCTGACTCATGGCACATTCAGAGACCTCAAAGCTCTTTGAGTGAAGTGGAGCCCTGCTGATAACATGCACACACACATGCACATGCACACACACACACACCCACACACACACACACATACACACACACACACACACACACACAGACACACACACACACAGACCTGGAGAAGTAGACGTTTGTGAGCTGTGTCAGAAACGAGTCCTCGGCGGGTTGTGGGTCTTTCTCTGTCAGAACTGCTGGTGTGTGTGGACATTTGTGTTAAATACACTTTCACTTTTTATATCAAAATCACGATGTTCTTGCAGCGTTGGAAGGTTCAGTTCAGTGTGATGTCCCTCATGCACATGGTTCTGTTTTCATCTCCTGAGGTTTTGAGGTTAGGGTTAGGACGAAGCAGCTGAACAGGATTGTGTTTGTGTTTGTGCTCGAAGCAACGAGCAGTGATATCTGTCATTATACACAAACTTTTCTCTGTTTCTTCTCTGATCTGCAACAAGGAAGTTGCAAACACCTCAGTTGTGTTGTGGTGGAAAAGTCAAAGAGACGGCAGCTACAATGTCCACAATGTCCACGGGGAAGTAACTTGTTATCGAAACCCCCCCACAGAGAATAATTCATAGATCTTGATGACAAGAATCTGGCGTATTTAGGGATCTGATATCTATGAGTGTGTAGCTTGATTGAATTTAATGGGACTGTTTGGAAGATTTGCATAAAATGTCACAGAGGCTCTGGACTAGTGTCAGAAACTTGGACTCTGGGCAGAAAAGGTCTCTGGTTCGTCTCTGGTTCGACTCCACGGAGAAACAACAAAAAGACAAACCTGGATTGATCTGTCCAAAAATCCAAGAGGATTCTCCCTACCCTGTCTGGTGCCCCTGAGCAAGGCACCTTACTCCCCCAACATCTGCTCCCCGGGCGCCGTACATGGCCGCTCACTGCTCTGTGTGTCCTGCACCAGATGGGTTAAAAGCAGAGGTTACGTTTCCCTCCTTGCATGTGCATGTCTGTGCATGTGTTTGGGATAATAAAATGTATCTTAATCTTAATAAAAACTGCAATAGCCTGAATTAAAAATCTGCATCGGATACGATAGGAAACAAACTGAGGAAGCAACATTTCTATCATCTTTGCATCAGTTATTAATAGCAGCCCCAACCCCCTGTCATTATTTTGAAATGTGACCAATCCCTCTCTAGAGCTGGAGTCCCCTGAGGACGTTGTTCCGCTGCTGATGAGTCGTGTCCTTCATGGTCAAAAATAAACCGTCCAGCTGTAACCGCCCTCCGGTCCGAGTGTTTGTGTTCGGACTCATAATCCGAGGAGATCAACTTGTTGACATCGCTCGGTTCAGTCTTCTCTGATCTGAACTGAAACGTCCATAAATGATAAATCCTGTTTTTTATTTCCTCTGACGAATAGAAGCTTTTGCTGTTAGAACAGTTGAGCGTCCAACCGATCCGCCGTGTTCCATCGTCTCCGCACCACTGAACCTGTCTCCACGGGGACTATCGACCAATCTGACCTCATTACCGAGTCGTGGCCCCATTGTTAGTGACAGTTTGACCTTCTCCACTCCAGGCGCAGTACCATCAAACATCCACCGGGTGCCAACGCATTTCTACCTCCGACACAAGGAGCCATTTCAATGTTTTGATATTGTTTCTATAACTTAGGGCTTTACGATACGATATCGATTGTTATCACGATAAATGGTTTAAAATATTAATATTCCACCTATTTTCTGTTTTCTTTGACAGTTTTTGAGGCATTTTCACCTGTATTTTCTGAATGAAAGCTTCTAATTTAGTTAAGAATGTTCTCTTGTTTTATCACAAAAACACTGTATATTCGTAGGAGACTCATTTCCCAAAAATGTGAAGAAGAAGCTAAAAGTGTTTAAAATTCTAACTGTAGTGAATTAAGGATTCTGGAAATGGTAGCAGGTGGTTGTAACACTTCATATTTAACGTTTCATTCGCACATTTGCTCCGTTTGCCGAAGCACGTCTGCACTTCCTGGGCTATCGATGTTGCCGCTGGGCGACTTCCTGACTTATCGCCACTGTCACCTTCCTGTTGACTCGACCAATATTAACATTTACTCCCCCTGTGTTTGCTGATCCATCAGGGTCGTGGAAGACGAAATGCTCGACCTGTTAAAGTGGTTGTAACGTGGCCAGGCATCAGAATGTGAGGCATTCAATTCTAAACTAAAAATCAAACGTTCTCCATATTTGAGCTTTGAGTCAATGGCCGGATCGCTGCTATGGAATAGAAACAATGACAGTGTAGAGAGGGAGCTCCTCGTGTGTGTGTGTCTGTGTGTAGTGAAGCCAGTAAACAGCTATAATTGGACTGTGATATTGCTTCAGAGGTGGAGTCAGGTCCCAGAATATCAGAGAAGTAAACGCTGCTGTCATCTCGGAGGCTCCTGCTTCTGTTGAGGTGTTGATACTGAAGTCGTCTCCAGCTGTTGGGAGTGAATGAGTCGTGGTTATGATACGACTTCGGTTCGTGGTCGGACGCCAAAGCCTCCGAGGTCACGTGTTGTTGTGACTGTTTGTGTCTCAGTGCTGGTGTTGATGTCTGCGGCTGAAATCGTCTCTTCAGACTTGTGTTGTGTTCACTGCTCAGTAAAAAGCATTGAAGGGACAATGCCAGTTTCATCTGTTGCCACTGGAACAGATGAATAAAGGAAAAAGAACACATTTTATTAATAAAGCTGTATTAACCAATATTTTTACACTAATTAGGAAACACAACCGGTTTTACGTGTAGTTAAATATATATTTATAAATGTTAAATACATTGGCTTTGTTTCCTAAGAAGTTTTAATCAAACCTTTACGACAAAGAATATAATTGAGGCTTGATCTTTAACAGATTGGCCATAAACTTTATTATGAATAAATGTAAATAAATCAGCAAATTTATATCAGCCAACCGATAAAACGCTTATGCTCTGGTTTTAGCTCCTGGTTTTACACTGACTTCGATAACTCACCTGTCTAGCTTAGTAGACAGGAGACAAACCATGTGACTGCCTCATAAACAAAATGGAGCATTGAGCAGATAAAGATCCAGATGTTTTCCTCAGGAGGACGAGACCGAAACAGCTGCAAGTTGGACTTTAACTTCTTTAGGTGGAGAGAAACACAAATGCAGCTGTTTATACGTTCTTTCCCTTGATGGGTAAATGGCGTCAGAGATAAACTCCGTGACTGAATATCATCGGCTAAAAATAAAGAAATCCACCGTGAGTTTGTCTAAATTCCGGTGTGTAATAAAAAGCATAATCTAGATATATTTAAACAAACGTTTGATGAGTTTTGTTTATTCCCATTCCAGTTGTTTCCTGTGTGACCCACAGTGCAGCCCACCGTAACTAACGTGGTCTAATGCAGCTCTCCTGCCTGTTGGCACCGACTGAAAACATTGATTCTTCTGTGTTGACAGCGGAAGCCGCTCAGTGTGTTAGAAGCTACGCCAACGTTACACGAGAGTCGTGGAAATACAAAGCAAACACTGAGATTCGTGCTCAGGGCGACGGGGAATAAATCGTTTGGATGGAAACCAAAGCAAAGCAAACACAGAGGAAACCGGCTTTTCCCACTTAGACTGTAAACACCCACTGTTCCTGAGTAGAAGTAAAACACCAGCATGTCACCGGTCATATAGAAAAAGGTTTTATAGTTGAATTGTGTCATTAATCGTTCATAAATGTGTATTTTGCAGCCCTTGTGTACTTGTGTGTTTAAACGTGGAAAGGTCAGTTATTTTAATTCAACTCCTTGTGTTTCAGTTTGGCTCGAACGTGCACTACTACTGGTTCCTGTAACGTGGGCTGAGATGTATTTTTACAGCCCGTACAGTACAGACAGCTGATGACTACACAGTGTGTAGGTGTGTGAGTCTCATCTCGTAAATGTGTGTGTGTGTTTCTCATCTGAACTGTTATCATCAGAAACTTGGCTCCTGCAGATTCGTCTGTGTGAGGAGTATTGATTTCATTTCCATCTCTCTCCTGTGTGGGAGGAGCTTCTGGGTCAGAGCGTACGGGTTGTTCACAGCGTAGGTGTTTGAGATTACAGCAGGTTCCATATGCTGGCATCTAGGCCAGTGTGTGGAAGTGTGTGTCTGTGTGTGTGTGGGGGGGCTGCCCAGTAGTTTGCCTGATGGCTGGAGGCCAGGTGCAGATAGGCCAGGCAGCACAAAGCCCTGTCTGTTCCACACAGAACTTCACTTCACACTATTTAAAGACAGACGCTCTTCACGAACTCCATTCATATTTCACATGTCGGTCGGGTTTTGAATTTCCTGGAATATTCTCTACAAGGTGCAAAACTCGCACTGTATTGCTGCGATTTCTTCAGATGTGTGGTGAGGTCGAAGGTGACAGGTTCACGATGTGCGTGCACGTGTACGAGCGTGCATGTGCGTGTGGAGCATTCCACACACACATGCACAATTACATAATCAGGAATCTTTGTCAATAGAGCCGAGCGGTGCAGAGAGGAAGTGTTGGAGATGTCGGTGGCGTTCCTCCGCTGCTGCTGCTCCGCGCAACTTCCAAGAGAAGTGAGGAGAACGTCTGCTGTTGTGTCCCAGGTTGCCTAGCAACAAGGACCGGCTGCTGCTGAGGAGACGGCCTGAGGACGGTTTCACCTGAGTGTAGAAGTGTCTGCTGTTAGATCCTGGAAGTAGCTCGTAGAAGGGATTCTGTGGTGAGAATTAAAAAAAAAACATCAAATTCACTGCCATAATAATCAGAAATACTTGTAATGTAACTTCATACTTTAAAGATACATAAAATCCCTGGAAATACGACATAACTACCGTGTGTGTGTGTGTCCTGGAAGCTGCTTTAAGAAGAGTTGTGTTAAGCTGCAGCAGCAATCAGCTCCAACGCATCAATATACCCCAGCTGGAAGGTCAGTGTGTGTGTGTGTGTGTGTGTGTGTGTGTGTGTGTTAGTGTGTTTATAGCATGAATTGAACAGTTGACCCATCTGAGTCAGTCACTATTTCTCTTTTCTGTTTTCAAACGAGCTGAACAAACTCCTCAGTCCTCACAGATCTGCCTGAACCACATAAACCGATATCTTTACATGAGGTAATAAGTTGAGATGAATCATTGCTTCACTTCACTGTGACACGTTCTCACAGCCGCTGAGCGAACAAGCGGAGACGTCAGATGTTCACGGGCGAGTTTCAAAGTGAGTTCATAAGAGAACAAACCCATTTTTGGAGCTTATTAATAGACTGAAGTTGTGAAACGTTTTTGTGTTGAGGTTTGACGTCTTTTATGGCAGGTATCGTTGTGCAAAGACATATTTTATCTCTTGTCGAAGCACATTTACGGACTGTTGTGGTGCTATTGAAGAATATAGGAGGAAATTACAACTTTCACCAGCTTTGATCAAACGATTCAAGATATAAAACTTCCAAAAACGACTCAAATTTGATGTTATATCGTTTAGTTCGACCCACAATTAACAACCGTAAAATACATTTAATAACAAAGAGACAAAACTAAGTTTTTCTGCATTTTTATTGACATTTTCTTGTTGGGGATTTGATAACCTTTATAGATCATATTCTTGTTTACTTCAGTCGAAGCACATCTGTGCACTGACGCATTTCAAGCTGATGCCAGGTGTGTTTTTCCTCCCCCCCCCCCTCGGTCATTAACGTCATATAACACTCGGGCGAACTCGGGGGTAATGCACAGAAACATACGTTTGCTGAAATCCCCGATGCTACCAAGCGACGGCTCAGGAGCTTGTTTGCGTTGAGGGTCCATACACACAGGTCATGGACCAGTGAGTGCTATCACAGCAGCAAATACACACACCTAACATGTGTCACATGAACTTATACCTCCTCCTCCAAGGCCGAGAACAACCACACGTGACCGTCTAGTTCTTATTGTGGAATTATAATTATACAGGTAACACGTAACCTAAATGGTTTATCTGTCACAAAACAAGGAAAAGTCAAGATCTGGGTTTTTATACCTTGAAAAATGAACACAAATGTTTTTGAGTTAAACAAAGTGAGAACAGGATCCTGAATCCGGTCTTTTATCGGCATCCGCACCAGAATGTTTTGGGTTCTTCCCGTCGTCAGGCACCATCCGTCCCTCCAGTTTGTTGGTTGTGTGTTTTTTTGCGTAAATCCTGTCAACAAATCAACCAACAGGTGAAAACACAACGTCCCAGGTGGAGGTAGAAGGAGTAAGTATGATGAAGCAGAGGATTCATCTGCTGAAGGAGCTTCGTGAGTGACGGACTGAGAGGCCGCATGTCTGAGGGGAGCTGAGGTCATGATGGAGAGAATAATAGGCGTGAGGAAAAGGAAAAGGACAGAGTTAATCCGCTGGGTGTCGGGCGACGGAGGATTTGACGGAGACAAGGGTCCGGAGTGATGAGCAGAGAGAGAACAGGCGTCTCTGAGCTGCTCTCTTTGCTGGTGTCTCTTCTGGAGACAGGGTGACGCTGAGCTCATCCAGCACCGTGGGCACCGGGGGGGGTCCGGCTCGTCTCGGGGTCTCCATGGTGGCTGCTGCTGAGCTCCCGTCCATTGTTCTCACTCGTTCTCTGCTCTCCGACCTAGCAACAGATCCCCAGGATCCTCAGAGCGACTGCAGGAGGGTGGAAGTGCTCGGAGATGTGAGTTTCCTGAGGCTGTGGAAGTCAGAAGCAGTGGTTATCTGAACTTACTTCTCTATTACATGTGGAGAAAATCCAATACAGTTTGACAAACAACCTTAAACAATTCTACAAGATCTGGCAGCCGTTCTGAGACCACTTGATGGAGATGTAGAGCAGCTATGAGACTCACAATCTGCCTCTCACCTCTTTTCTTGATGTATTTTGTGAACTAGTGATGCATTAATACATTTCATTGTCTTGAGTTGTGCGCCCTGTTTGTTAATTTTGTCTGTTTGTTTGTTTTGTTCTGTTTTTATGCCTTTTTATTTTATTTTAATTTCAATTGACTCTTTTTTCTCTCTTTCTCTTTTCCTTTCATTTTGGCAGAATTTCTTACTTACTCCTAGTATTTGTCTGTTTGTACTTAATTAGCTGAAAAAACCTGATAAACATATTGTTAAGGAGATGTGATTTTCAATCTGTTCAACACTATTTCAAAATGTGAAGGTGTTGAAACGTGTTTCTCTGCGTGTTGAGGGGGCGGAGCTACACACGCAGCAGCCGTGCAACTTCCTGCTCTGCCTGTTGTAAATGACTTTTTTTTTGTTAATCACTGATTAATCTTTGTTTGCCTGCTGCCTGACGCCCTGGATCACATTTCTGATTAATGAGCTTAGTGGGAGGTTGGTTCTGTTTTTATCATTTAATGTTCACATTGTTAAACTTTATGTTTAATTCATCACAGAGGTGACGAGAGAGAGAACAGCAAACCTGCCTAACGGGTTAGGTTTTGTAGTACTTGAAAATTGTGAAATGTGCAAGGATGCAATTACCTCGGTCCCACTTTTATCACCCTGCTGACACACACAGACACACACACACACAGACACACATAAATAAACCCAGCGCAGAGACCCAGGTGTTGAGAACATAAATTACACTCGGGACCGAATCCGTTTCCTGAAGTAATTAATGTTTGTCTGCCGTCACACCTGGGTACCACTGTGTGTGTGTGTGTGTGTGTGTCTTTGTGTGTCTGTGTGTGCACAACTCAGCTTGACTGACACAGTTTGTACGTGACACAATTACATATGTGACTGTTCCTCTCACAATAATACGATAAATGTAAACATTCTGCACACTCGCCTCCAGACGTGGAAGGAGTCAGAGTTTAACCTTTCATCGTTTCAGTCTTTCAGCCCAGGCTCTCTGTACATGTGACCTTACTGCTCAGTGCCCTACTTCAGCTCAGTGTTATTGTGTCTGGGTGCTTTGTTCAGAGCTGCAGCAGCGACACAGAGAGAGAGAGAGAGAGAGAGAGAGAGAGAGAGAGAGAGAGAGAAAGAGAGAGGAATGAGAAGGCAGCAGAGCAGAGCAGTGAGACAGATTCTAATAAAGAGGATGCCTCAGAGAAAGTTTTGACAGCAGCTTCTGAACAGAAACAAATCTAGAAGCAGATTAAAGAAACATCCGGCTGCTATTTGAAGTTGAAGCCTTTTCGTTTCTGAGGATTTTTCTCCACCTCTTCAAAACCAGCTTGATCGAATCCGGTTAAAAACACTGAAAGAAAAGGTTTCACTGTTCCTCTGACTCTTGGTGGAGAAACAGTTCCAATGACTCAAATCCTTCATCCACATTAAGGTTGTGGCTTCAAGTTCACGAGGTAATAAAAAGTGAGAGTGACTGGAAATGTTTTTAAATTCCAGAGTCACTGTGCGGAGACATTGTGTTGAGTTAAAGGATCAAGAGAGGGAGCAGGAGAAAGAGGAGGAAGAGGAGAAGGATGAGAAGAGGGTAGACGACTGGAAGGATGGACAACAACAACAGCTCTGCATGATTATTAAAAAAACAAGCTTGGATTAATTCAGCTTGAGCGATGAACCTGTTGAAATGAGGAAGGAGCACGAGAGGCAACAGGAAGTCAGACGTGATCCGTCTTTATCTTCTCTCCCTCTCTCTGTCTCTCTCTCTCTCTCTCTCTCTCTCTCTCTCTCTCTCTCTCTCTCTCTCTCCCTCTCCCTTTCCCTCTGTGAGGTTTAAATGTCAGACTGAGAATAAAAGCCGTCAGATATAATAACAAGCTGCTGCTCGCTCACTTGTTTTTTAATTCTGTCTTTTTGCCTCCGGACGAGTCAAAGTGCTGTCGTACGACTAATTGGATTTTAAAGAAAAATACTTTTGATTGGACGAGTTTCTTCTGAAAGGCTGAACGAGAGAAATGCAGCTTTAACAAAGCAGTAGAATATCATCGTCTTCTTCTATACAGCTGAAGCTCATTCTGTAAATTATGAGTACATGGGTCAAAGGTCACAGACGAGTGACTGAACTGCACTGGTTGCAGAGGCTCTAGTTCCTCTTCCAGTGCTGAACCATCACATGTGTAGAAAGGCTCTGCTGATGTCCAGTTTGTCCCTTTATCAAATATTTATTTTTGTCTTTGATGCTGAATTTGTCTTTATTCAATTTAAAGATCGTAACAAGGCTCCTCTGCCTTTGAGTCTCTGTCCCGGAATCCTTTTCTGTTCATCACTAGTTAACTCTCATCAGGACCCAGAGGACAAAGTCCTGCACATGGTGTTTAATCACTGTGTGTGTGTGTGTGTGTGTGTGTGTGTGTGTGTCTGTGTGTGTGTGTGTGTGTGTGTGTGTGTGTGTGTGTGAGGATGTAAGTCAAAATAAAAAACCTTTTTAATGCCCTAGTTTCTTTCTCCTGTACAGGAAGTGACACCATGACGACAGAAATGCAGGAGATCGCCATCACGGAGGAGAAGCCTTTACTCACGGGTCAGGCTGACTCCACCAAGGTCAGAGAAACACACACACACACACACACACACACACACACACACACACACACACACACACACACACACATGCTGCATGCGAAGACACACACATGGCATGACATGACAGAGAGAAGAACTAACAGCTCTGTGTAACATACATGATGTGAAACCACACGTCTGTGGCAGAGTAGACGTTTGGTGTGAGGCGCTCTGTTGTCATGGTGATGGTTCGGTGGGGGGGTGAGGGGGGGGGATGCATTAGGCCAATGTCGGGTCTCCATAAAATACAGTGAAACAAGTGTATCTGGTTTGTGTCCTTATAAAACCTACATGTGACAATATGTGTCACAGTTGTGTGCACGGCCTTTTGTGTGTGTGTGTGTGTGTGTGTGTGTGTGTGTGTGTGTGACGTGGAAGCCCTGGGGGGGGGGATGAGGCCTCTGCTGCTGATGTTGCTGAGCAGAAGCTGCAGAGCTGAGGCGTTTGTGTCTCACCGCTGAAACCTGGTGGACAAAGAGCACAACTGCAGCTCCCACCACAAAAACAACACAACTGCACATTCACAAAGAGAGGACAAAATTCAAAGCAACACCATGTGACCTGTGCTGAGCCACAGCGCCCCCTGCAGCCACACGTGGGGATGCATTCTGTTGGGCTGCTGAATATTGGAGATAATAACTTCACAGTCTTTTGACTTTATGTTCACTTGTCCCATTAGAGCATGTAACACAAACCTCAAATCCTTTTAGTGTCTTTGGCAGAATAAAACACAAACTGTTGTTGTTGTTTACTCTGCTCACGCTGACATTGAATCGCCCTTGAGCCTGAAGTTGCTGTGCAAACAGAACATCGTCCACAGGCCCTGGTTTAATCTGAGTTCTTGAATCACACGTTAGCCGAGGGAAAGTCTAGAAATTATGAAATGTAGCACCAGTAGAAACCGATAAAGGTAAATATTGTGATATTTAATGAGCGTAAATTGAAAATGCAGCAGGATCCATCCCGAGCTTCTGCTCTACGATGGAGTTCTAATATGATTTCTATGGATTGAGCCTGTGACCTTCTCAGCTGATCTGTATCTCAGAGCCTCTGAAGCTGCTCATTCATTCTCAGTCTAAATGGATCTGAAGCTGCATCATTCAGAACCTCCCACTGTCCCACTTCCTCCAGAGAATCACCTGCTGGTCTGAAGAGGTTTCTGCTGCTTCTCAGGACCCGACCTGCCTGTGTGCGACTAGGGTTGCAAAGGGGCGTAAAGTTTCCGGTAAACTTCCGGAAACTTTCCACGGGAATATTAAGCTCGGGAATTTTGGGAATTTTGAAAAAACAACAACTATGCAAATTAAACGCTGAGCAATAAAAACATCATTCAAAACTCTATTTTAAAGATGTATGGAACGTTGAGTTTCAAGCCTCCACTGGTCATTCTTCCATCACATGCACAGATAACTCCCAGCATGCTTCACTCTACAGCAGGGCTATTGAGGCCTGCTGTAGAGTGAAGGACTAGTCAGGTAAGTTTCCATGATATTACTGGGAAAATATATTAGCATGCTGATTGAGGATTGTTCATCTGTTCATCTAGACTATTTCCATTCATTTATCCATCAATTGTAAAATATGTTTACAGACGATTCCAATTGTTTGGCTAACTATTTATATCTCTGGCATTGCATTAGTGTTTTTTTACAAACTTTGTTCTCATCTTATTCTACAGAACAATGCCACGTGCACTCTCTCATGTGTGGAGACATTTCACCTCATCCAATGTAGAAGGAAAGGCTGTGTACATTTGCAAATACTGTGCAAAGACCTATGTTAAGAATGACACAACGATGCAGAAGCATATAGTCAAGTGCCCAAAGTTTCCTCAGGGCTCAAATCAGCCTATGACACAACAAAATGTTTATATTTATGTCTGTATATGACAAGGTAAATACAGTTAGTATAAATTACACACAACATTTCCAGTTTATTCCCGTTAATTCCCATTAATTCCCATTAATTCCCGTTAATTCCCGTTAATTCCCGTTAATTCCCGTTAATTCCCGTTAATTCCTAACTTTGAATATTCCCGGAATTTTGCAACCTTAAATATGCCGTGTCAGGGTATCACAACCAAAACGTTTCACTGTTTACAAACTGATATAACAGCTGGGAAATGTATCAGTTAGTCACATGTTTACTAGAAAGAATGAAAGTTTAAATAATCATGATGTCACTGCTCTGTGGTCGCAGGACGCTGAGCTGGTGGCGAGGATTCTCCTGGACCAAGGACAGGTGAGACAGGTGGTCTCTGGTCTTATGATGATAACAGGTTTCTACTGAACTTCACTGTAGATGCTCCCTTGTTCTCTGCAGGAGCACAGTGTGGAGACCCCCCATGGCGTTCTGCACGTCACCCTCCACGGAACCCGGACCACCCGCAGGCCGGCCATCCTCACCTTCCACGACGTGGGCCTGGACAGTGAGTCCCCCCCCCCTGTCCCCTGTCCCTCAGCTCCGTCCAACCTGTCCCTCGTTCACCACTTGTCCTTGTTTCCGTTTGTGTCCGGCAGGTAAGAGCTGCTTCTCTCACCTGTTCAAGTTCGAGGAGATGCAGGAGATCGTGAAGAACTTCACTGTGATCCATATCGATGCCCCGGGGCAGGAGGGGGGGGCGGCGGACTACCCGGCCGGGTAGGACTCTTAGAAACCGCTTTCAGACTCGACCTGTGGGTCAAATCCAGAGAATCGTCTCCAGAGCTTCTCACACTTGTCTTCTACGTGTGTGTGTGAGTGTGTGTGTGTGTGTGTGCCCTCAGCGTCCTGCAGTGACCCATCTTCTTTTTTTCTAAGTAATCTTCTCAGAAATGGAAACAATCTTCTCTTTGAGGCTTAAACCTAATCTCCTCCAGAAACACTTCCAGTTCCCGTCGCTCCATCTTCCTCTGAGTCTCTCGTTAGAGGTTTAAACAAATCCGTCCTTTTCTCTTTCTGTCTCACTTCTCTTCCTCCTGAACTTCTCCTCCCTCCTCTTCTTCACTTTTTGACCTCATTTCAAATCCCTGTAGATAAACATTGACCTGTTAATAAAGATGGACGACGAACCTCCACTTCCTTTCACCTTCTGTGCTTTATATCAAAGAGGCCGTATCTGAAACTCATTTTTTTCATCATGTATTATGATTCTTGTCCAAAATAGTAAGACTGATAATTAGGGTTGCAAAGGGGCGGAAAGTTTCCGGTAAATTTCCGGAAACTTTCCATGGGAAGTTTAGCTCGGGAATTTTGGGAATTAAAAAAAAATAAAAAATACGCAAATTAAACGCTGCGCAATAAAACCATCATTCAAAACTCTATTTTAAAGATGTATGGAACGTTGAGTTTCAACCCTCCACTGGTCATTCTTCCATCACATGCACAGATAACTCCCAGCATGCTTCACTCTACAGCAGGGCTACTGAGGCCTGCTGTAGAGTGAAGGACTAGTCAGGTAAGTTTCCATGATATTACTGGGAAAATATATTAGCATGCTGACTGAGGATTGTTCATCTGTTCATCTAGACTATTTCCATTCATTTATCCATCAATTGTTAAATATGTTTACAGACGATTCCAATTGTTTGGCTAACTATTTATATCTCTGGCATTGCATTAGTGTTTTTTTACAAACTTTTTTCTCATCTTATTCTACAGAACAATGCCACGTGCACTCTCTCATGTGTGGAGACATTTCACCTCATCCAATGTAGAAGGAAAGGCTGTGTACATTTGCAAATACTGTGCAAAGACCTATGTTAAGAATGACACAACGCTGCAGAAGCATATAGTCAAGTGCCCAAAGTTTCCTCAGGGCTCAAATCAGCCTATGACACAACAAAATGTTTATATTTATGTCTGTATATGACAAGGTAAATACAGTTAGTATAAATTACCCACAACATTTCCAGTTTATTTCCCTTAATTCCCTTTAATTCCCGCATATTCCCATGGAAAGTTTCCAACTTTGAATATTCCCGGAATTTTGCAACCCTATTGATAATAGACAAATCGATGTTAACATATGAGCTTTTGTGTATTTAATGTTTCTGCTGAAGATACCAGTACCCCCCCATGGACACCATCGCGGAGATGATTCCTGCCGTGCTCCAGTTCTTCAAGTGAGTTCACGCTAACTTTGTTTTTGACTTCACAACAAGCAGAGTTTCATTTGATGCCAACACACAGCAGACCAAAGCTCGTACAGTAAAGTTATGTTTATATAAAGTTTATAATATAGCACAAAACCCTGTGACACACTAAAGTGATTTTCTGAAGTTATGCACCAAAGATTTGTTGGTAAATCTGCCTCTGATGATACGAGACTAATTAAAGCAAATTTTTACGATCTTGCTTTGAATTCATCTCTAGTTTGTCTTGTAGTTTTTAAGATTTTATTCAAACTACGTCTTAGTAATGATATAAATCTGAATGTTGTCTGATGTTAATAAGTGGGTGTCGCCCTCCGTCAGCTTCCGTACGGTGATCGGAGTGGGGGTGGGGGCAGGAGCCTACATCCTGTCCAAGTTCACAGTGAGTGGCATTATTATTAATAATGATCAGGTCATAATCTGATCAATCAGATAACAGTTACTCACTAATCACGATAACCGGACTCGGACAGTTTCCTGTGACAACACCAACAACATGTTCGATTATGTAGCTAATGAGAACAAAGTGAAATGATATTAATATTAATATTAATTCACGTGTTTCTTCTGTGGTCAGCTGGCGAACCCGGACTCGGTGGAGGGTTTGGTTCTGATCAACATCGACACCAACGCTCGAGGATGGATCGACTGGGCCGCGCAGAAGGTGCGTCCGCTCTCCTTCTTTTATTCTTTCTTTCTTTTCTTCAGTTCCTTTGCTCTCTCCCTCCCTTCCTCCTCCCTTCCTCCTCCCTTCCTCCTCCCAGCTTCCTCTCATAAACACAAACAGGTGTATTATTATAATCCAGTTTGTCCTAATGTGAGTTTTCCATCACTTTAACGATGTTATGTGTCCCCGTGTGTCCTCATGCGTCTCAATATTTCCTCTTGTGTGCTCGTGTATTATTGATCATGTCACTGGTTAACGTATCAGATGATAAACAGTCTTATTGGTTTTCCTCTGCAGCTCAGCTCCGTGACGTCCTCGCTCACCGAGCAGATCCTGTCCCACCTCTTCAGTCAGGTACGAGACAACACGTCCATCACGTGATTAAATCATTTATGTCTAAAATTAGCGTTTGTTAGAGGAAGAGAAACACTGGGGTTCGGTTGCATAACTTCCATGTGTCGTCCCTCTGACGTCCTGCAGGAGGAGCTGTCGTCAAACACCGAGCTGGTTCAGTCTCACCGGGAGCGAATCTCCAAAGCTCCTAACCTGGTGAACATCGAGCTGCTGTGGAAGACGTACAACAGGTGAACAATGGTTTAAATATATATAATAACATATCCTCCACTTGGACAAACAACAGTTGTTTGCTTTTATACATAATTAACTTTACTCATAATCTTCTCTTTTCCTTCTCATCCAGTCGCAGAGACTTGAACATCGACCGCACCTGCACCTTCAAGTAAAGATCCTCCCAACTTTAATCTTTACTCGTCATATTATCTATTGATTTATAAAAGTTAATTCTTCTAATGTCTCCTCCTGTGGACCTCAGGTGTCCAGTGATGCTGGTGGTCGGAGATCAAGCTCCGTACGAGGAAGCTGCTGTGAGTCCCAGCTGATTCCTTCACCTCTGAAATATCTTATCTTCTTTATTTAATGTTCTTATATTTTATATTTCATGTCAAACATCCAAAACCGGCTCCACTTCCTCCAACTATCCAGAAATTAACCTTAAAATCCCACAAAACATCATGTCGTCCTTCTTTTTAACCGGGTATAACTAAAGGATTGCTTGTCTTGCCCTCTGTGACCACCAGGTGGAGTGCAACAGCAAACTGGACCCGACGACGACCTCCTTCCTGAAGGTGACGAACTCTCCTGTGTTTTTATTCATCGTCCGTTTTGTCTCTTCCTCTTTTCTTCTGCTTTGGTTTCTCATCCTCTCGTTCTCACGTCTTCTCTTTCCGAACGCAGATGGCCGACGCCGGCGGTCTCCCTCAGTTGACCCAGGTGACGTCACTTTCTCTCATTCAGAACGTGGAAAATTCATTTAATTTCAAAGTGCTACCGGTTTCCGCCACATGGGGTCGCTGTTACCTGTTGTACTGAGAGAATGAATCTCTTGTGTTGCAGCCGGCGAAACTGACTGAGGCGTTCAAGTACTTTATCCAGGGCATGGGCTACAGTAAGTTCAATATCATATTTATATTATATCATATGAATATATATGGTACAGTGATACATAAAGTACTGGTTGAATTTTATTAAGATTCAAGCTGTAATAGTCTTTTTCTTAAATGTGACTTCATGCTTCTGTGTTTATGTGAACAGATCAGACAATATTCAATGTTTATTTCTCTCTCCCTCTACCTCTCTCTCTCTCTCTCCCCCTCCCTCTCTCTCTCTCTCTCTATCTCTCCCCCTCTCTCTCTATCTCTCTCCCTCACTCCCTCCCTCCCTCTCTCCCTCGCTCTGCCTGTCTCTCTCTCTCCCCCCTCTCTCCCTCTTCCTCTCTCTCTCTCTCTCTCCCCCTCTCTCCCTCTTCCTCTGTCTCTCTCTCTCTCTATCTCTCTCTCTCTGTCTCTCTCTCTCTCTGTCTCTCTCCCTCCCTCTCTCCCTCTCCCTCACTCTCTTTCTCTCTCTCCCTCTCTCTCTCTCTCTCTCTCTCTTTCTCCCTCTCTGTCTCTCACTCTCTCCCTCCCTCTCTCCCTCTCTCTCTCCCTCTCTCCCCCTCTCTGTCTCTCTCCCTCACTCTCTCTCTCTTTCCCTCACTCTCTCTCTCTCTCTCTCTCACCACCTTCCTCCCTCTGTCTCTCTCTCCCTCACTCTCTCTCTCCTCTCTCTCCCTATCTCTCTCTCCCTCATTCCCTCTCTCCCTCCCTCTCTCTCTCTCTCTCTCCCTCACTCTCTCTCCCTCTCTCTCTCCCTCC